>NC_056746.1:962028839-962063839 GCF_019279795.1 Protopterus annectens
TTTTGAAAATGTGGTCTTTGATAAGGGGGCACCTTTCTTTTTGGCTGAAAATGACACAGATAGCTGGTCTGATCTCCTGAAATATTTTGTTTTGTCTAAAGTAAAGGTGTAATTTTCTATGCACATCTAGCTGGTATAATTTATACTCTGCCCTATTGCCACAGTTGGGGAAAAATGGTAAGTCAATGGACTGATTCAAATTAGATTCTGAGCACACTTTGGGTAGGAAGGAAGGGTTTGTTGGCAGGGAAACTCTATCTTTGTGGAAAACCATATAAGAGTGAAATATTGACAATGCCTGAAGTTCTGATACCCGTCTAGCAGATGTGATGGGTACCAGAAATGCTGTCTTCCATGTTAAGAACTTTAGGTCACATGATGATGCAGGTTCAAAGGAGGGAAGAATCAGACTGGATAAAACAAAGTTTAGGTCCCATGGCGCTGGGGGTTCTTTGACCGGAGGCCTGAGTAAGAAGGTACCCTTCAGAAATGCTTTGCAAAGCCTGTGGGACATGATTCTTAGTCCCATTTCTCTGATATGATAGTTAGATATGGCTGCTAGTTGAACTCGAATAGTAGCCGCAGCCACACCCTCATTAAAAAGCTTTGCCAGAAAGTCTAATACAGAAGTTATAGTGGCAGTGAAAGGATCATTGTGGTTGCTGAAGGACCAATGGGAAAATATTTTCTATTTGCTTGAGTATAATTTCCTGGTTGAAGCCATATGAGACGAAATCAAAATATGTTTCACAGCAAGGGAAATGTTAGGAAGCCTGGCTATGTGTGGAAATGGAGCAGCCAAGCTGTCAACCTGAGGGTTTGAACTGATGGACGAAGCATCCCTGAGGGATGAGTCAGGAAGTCTGGAACTGGACCAGGAATCCACAGCTCCTCCTGGAGATGGGGCAAAGAAAGGAGAACCAAATTTGATGAGGCCAGTATGGGGCGATAAGTAACAAATTCCTTCCGATCTGGCTTTCTGAAGGACTTTAGGAATCAAGGGAAAGAGGGGAAAAGTGTAGAGGAGACCCGGGGGCCAAACATGTATGAGTGCGTCCCTTGGTGACTCTGCTGGGGGGGGGGCAGGGTAAAATAGCTGCTGTACTTGGCATTTATGGACGTGGAGAAGAGATCGCAGTAAGGCTGGCCCCATTTCTGAAAGATCTTTTCTGCTACTTCCATCTTTAGGGACCACTCTTAAGGCATCAGAATAGCTCTGCTGAGTTTGTCCACTATCATGTTGGATCTCCCCTGGATGTGCATTGCTATCAGAAAGTGTTGGTAAGAGACTGCCCACTGCCATACTCTTAGGGCCTCTTGACGGAGGGAGTAAGACTTTGTTCTTCCTTGTTTGTTTATATACCACACAACTGACATCTGACATGTTGTTTGTCTGTATTGCAATTGTTCCCAGCGGAAAAGTAGCTTGGAATACTTGCAATGCCAGAAGCACTGCTCCCATCTCTAGGACGTTGATATGCAAGTGAGTCTTGTGATCTTTCCAAGTGCCCTGGACTGCCGCCCCCCCAACCTATCTGGAAAGCGGCTGTGGTCGCTGTGGCTAATGGCTGTGGAAAAACAAACGGTCGGCCTTGGGTCACCTGAGCGGAATGAAGCCACCAACGAAGGTCTCTTTTGTAGGTTTCTGTACTAATAATCTGGTGAGACATGGCAGTTCCTGCATGGACCATTGATTTAACAATAGCCACTGCAAAATTCTCATGTGCAGACATGCTAACGGTATCAAAGTTATTGCTGCCACCATGGTACCAAAACTTTTAGAACCACCTTTGCTTGCACTTTTCTCTGGGTCAGAAGCTTT
The DNA here is from genome assembly GCF_019279795.1 of Protopterus annectens. Lineage (NCBI taxonomy): Eukaryota > Metazoa > Chordata > Ceratodontiformes > Protopteridae > Protopterus > Protopterus annectens. The sequence continues at coordinate 962,030,662 of NC_056746.1, forward strand.
TTAACTTGATGATGTAGGGTTTGAAATCATATGGGGAGAAACCTGGCCAGCATATTTTTTTTGTATCGAAGTCTGCGTCTATAAAGACAATATGCTGTGATGGCAACAAGGCAGATTTTTTAAAATTTATTGTGATCCCTAGATGGGAGCAAAGGTGAATAGTGGTGTCTCATACTCTTGTGAGTAGCTGCTTGGTGGTAGCAGTAGGGAGTCAGTCGCCCAAGTATGGAAACACCCAGAATGCTGGATGCCTCAAGTGCGCCATAACCACTGCCATGCATTTGCTGAACACTGGGGGCTATTTTGAGACCAAAGGGCAGAGCTTGAAACTGGTAGTGACTGCCTCCCAGGTGAAAGTGCAAATGCCTCCTGGATCACCTGTCCATTTTGATAGGGTGGTACGCATCCTGGAGATCTATCGAGCACATCCAATTGTCTTTTCCCAGGAAGGTGAGTATCGACTGCAGTGTCATCATCCGGAACTTTGATTTTTTTATGGACTTGTTCAGTCTACTGAGATCCAAAATTGGCCTCCAGTCAGCTGTCTTTTTTGGAACTAAAAAGAACATTGAGTAAGTTCCGGATCCAATTTGGTTTCTGGGGACAGTTTGGATTACTCTTTTGTCTAGGAACTTTTGTACTTCTAGAGTTGTGTGATCCCTATGACTGGGTGGAACATCTGGGACTGATTTTGTTTTTAAGGGGGAAAGGAAAAGGGAATGTGATAACCTCTGGATATGATCGTTGGTACGCATTTGTCTTTTGTTATTTCTAGCCAGGCGCTTGGGTGCAAAGATAAGTGACCCAACTGCCTCCAGAGATGGACTGATGGGCCACCTCTCAAGAGCACTGGAAGGGCTTTCAAAGGAAAGACTCCCTGTAGCCCTGGTTCTGTGGACCCCCTCCGCTGCATGGTTGGCATCTTCCATTGTTACTTCCCCCCTCTGCTCCTGGGGGAAGAATCATCACATGTGTCCGTGAAAGCTCTCTGGGATTTTTTGAAACCACATTTTTCCCCCCTTCTGACCTTTGGGATAAGGTCTGGTAGGTAGGGAGAAATGGACTCCAATGCCAAAGAGAGTCTTTTCTTCCTGTTCACACCTGGTTAGTGTCTCTTTAACTTTTGGCCCAAACAAGGATGAGCCATCAAATGGGGTGTTGACGAAGGAAGATTTAAATGGTTCCGCGAAATCACATAACCACATCGATGAATGTTTCCTTAAGGAAATTCCTGTACCTGCTGCCCTACTAGCTCCATCAGCTGCATAAGATATGAGCTTCATGGAAGACTTTACCACAGAATTTTAGGTGGAGAGCTGGGAGGAGAACTTATCCAAACCCCCCCCGTAGCTACAGAACTTTGAAGGATATCTCCTAGTGCCTTCAGGAGATCCCTCTGAAGCCTAATGAAATGGGTCAGGTAGTTTAGCGACCTGAGAGCAAAGGATGCTGAAGAAAACATGCGCATTCCATACCTGTCCATCATGTGAAACTTCTTGTTCAGTGTATGGACAGACGAGGATGTCTCAGACAGCTCCTTTTTAGTGGCTGCCGCCACCACCATAGCATCTATGGAGACCCCGTTTGTTAGAAAAGTTTTGTCTTCTGGGGAAGTGATAAATGTATTTGGCCTCCTAGGAACGGGTTCCACTGAGTCAGGGGAGCCAAATGCCTTCCAACTGACTACAAGAAGTGGAAGGGAAGACCCAAAAAGTCTCCAAGCATATAAACTCATCCTCAGAAGGGGTGATAGGCTTCCAGCCAACTCTCTGCTTAAGGATTTTAAGGATGTCTGAAAAGGAGATATACTTAGAGGGTGACCTTGAGGACCCTTCTGACTCATCATGGTCTGAATCTGAAGTGATGGACTCCTCCTTGGAGTCTAAATGCTTCCTCTTGCATAATCTCTACTGAGGGACCTCTTCAGAGGGGTAATCCGGAGAGGTTTTGGAAGAGAGGACTTCACCCAGTGGGGCATCCCGAGGCTTTGGGTCTCCACGTCTGTGTGGATATGATGGTACTGAGACAGACATTGGTGCTTTATGGAGAAGAGCACCTGAATCTGAGAGCGGAGCTGTCTGTGGTGACAGCACTTTCCTCATCATCTCGAAAGCCCCCCCAGCCCTGATCTGAGGAAACCTCCTGCTCTGAAGAACTCGAAGGCCTCCCCAGAACCAAAGCAGTGGGCTCTGAGACCAATGTAGGAGCCGAGCCTACCCACGCCAAGGCCTCGAGAGGCAAGTTCGGATCAGACAGCTGCCTGCCCCGACTCTCCTCTCCAGACCCGACCGAAGATTGTCGGCTCTTAGACCCCTCAAATTCTGATAGAACCAAGGAAGTCAGAGTGGTAGTCGGGCTGGAAGACCCCGGTGCAGGTCTCGGTACCGACGGTTCCACTATGATCAGATCCAGGCACTCCGTCTACAAAGTCCCAGATCGGGTCAGAGGAGGAGAAGTCGATGAAGGGGAGGTAGTCTTCTCTGGCTCCTAATTCATTTGGGTTGGAGTCGACGGTATCTTCGCAAGCGCCTGTGTCAATAGAAGTCTTCTCACCACACGATCCAAGACCAAGAGAAAGGGGTAAGAGACCTCACTGGCTGCAATAAGGAAGATCTAAGAATCGGGGAGACTGGCTCCAACACAGGGGATCGACTCCGAATTGAAAACTCTGTCAGCCCTGAAATCACAATAAGAGCCGAGGAGGAAGGTTTTTCGGGCCTGAAAGCCTTCAGATCCAAGGATGACTCTTTTGCAATCTTTTTTGTCGGTTCCAAAAGAGGAACAGAGGTGGATGTTCTCTTGCCTGACTTCTCAGACCTGGAAGACAGAGATTTTGGGGACTTGGACTTACTCTGAGTCTCTTCTATAGCCTCTGTAAAAGGAGTCTTTAGCAATCCTCTTAAAATAAGTTTATTTTTTCTCTCCAGCAAAACCCTGGAACTGAAGGCATGACAAAAGGCACTCCTGAAGGTGGACTGCACCTAAACAATAAACACAACTAGTGTGGCCATCTGTCAAAGACATTTTCTGGCTCCACTTATCACATTTTTTAAAACCAGAAGGTTTTGATTCTTTTGAATCATTTGTCATATTGAAAGAATGGTACTACCAATAACACCAACAATGAAACAACAACTAGAGGAAACAGTGTATATATATATATATATATATATATATATATATATATACATATATATATACATATATATATATATATATATACATATATATATATATATATATATATATATATATATATATATATATATATATATATATACATATATATATATATATATATATATATACATATATATATATATACACACACACACACACACACACACACACATATATATATATATATATATATATCTGTATATATATATATATATATATATATATATATATATATATATATGTATAGATGTACGTATATATATATATATATATATATATATATACATATATATATATATATATATATATATATATATATATATATATAAAAATATGTATTATATATATATATATATATATATATATATATATATATATATATATATATATATATTTTTTTTTTTTTTAAACACAACAGTACACCAAAAGTGCGAAAGAAAGACAACTAAGGCAGTTCTCTAACTTAAACAAACTTGCCTCTAGAAGAGAGGGAAAACAAACAAGGGAAGGAAGGCCCTCTAAGTTAAATGGGGCAAAGGAAGCCCTCTAACTTAAACAAGCTACCTCGGGGAACAAGACAAAACGTAAACGAGTTATGACAGAAAGGGTTTAGTGTCTTTTTTCCAAGCTATCCAACTTAAACAAGCTTGGATAATTAGAAGAAGGATAGCCGGGATAGGAGGAAAAACGGCCCTAGAGGAAGATATGATGGTCACAGTAAAACAGCCAAAAATACAGCGAACTATAGCAAAATAGCAAAAAACTATTCCAGAGTAAAGCTAACAACAAAAGGTAACAATTCTCAACTACTAAAGAAAATTCGAAAAATTAAAAATTTTCACTTAGCCAGAGCCTGACTGGAAGCACCTGATCTTGTTTAGAAGAGATCTGGCTAATCTTCTCTGAGTATGATCGGATAGGGCTACAGCCACGAGCCTGTGGAATTCCTCAAGCTTTTGTACAGGCCAAGTCAGAACCGATGATCAGTTTTGAACCCACCAGTGAAGAATGAGATAGGGTAACATAACATTCATTACTTCTTAAATGTTTAAAAGTTCACTTACTCATCGTTTAATGTTTTCTTTTATGAATTGTAAATTTTGCATTTGTACATATGCCATGCCATCTGAGGATTCTTTTGTAATGTTTTATTAAATATTTATTAATGGAGTTTTCTTTCTCAGGCCTTTGCTGAAAAGAGGTTTTGTATGCTCAGATGGACTATCCAGGTAAACAAATGCAAAATAAAATAAATAAACAAAGTAAATAAATAAATAAAAGTTAAAAAGTCAATACAGTATAAATGAAACATAACACAAATCTTAAATCAAAATTGGGATAGTAAGAGTACAACCACAAAGCAACAAAAGTCTGTGTGTCTGTCTCTTTCTCCATCCATCAATCCATCCACAACCCATTTTTCCCATTTTGCACATGGGGTCGGGGTGTCACTCCAGCAATAACAATCATCTAGAGCAAGGTTTACACACACACCTTCAGGTGGCTTGCCCTGCCACAGTAGTTCTTCCACACCACACACTCACATGCACACTCATACCTGTGGCCAATTTAGAGTGTCCAATCCATCTACAGCTTGTCTTTGGAATGTGGGCGGAAACCAGAGCACCTGGAGGAAACCCATGCGAACAAAGGGAGGACATGCAGACTCCACACAGAAGGCTTCCAATCTGAGAATTGAAGTGGGGAACCACTTGCTGCAAAGCAACAACACAGTGGCTCAGCAGATAATGTTGTTGCCTCTTGCTGTAAGGTGACAACCCTATCTGCTGAGCTACAGTGCCACTAAGTCTGTCTCTTCCACTCTCTCAACTATCTATTGATAAATACCTCATGTGACTGCACTATCTTTCCTTGAAGAGGACTTTTACAGCAGTATTACACCAAACTAATCTAGGATGGGGATCATTTATGACACGATTCCCTGTATTATTGCTCCTCCGAAGCCTGACCCATGTTTAGACTGAGCACCTAGCTTGTAGTGTTTGGCAAATATGTCATTGAATGGCATGGGGATAGCTTTGCACATCCTGAATGCAAACATTTAATTACTTCCTATTTGTTAACCATGTAAGTGGACTCTGGAGACCATTTTCAGCCACAACACAGATCAATGACAGCACAGAGAAGGGTTACGGTAACAGCAGTTTAGGTTTGAATCAAAGCACTTAATTACAGGATTGCTATTTACGCTAATGTATTTCAAATACATATACATAATTTACTGTCTACTGACACATTAATTTCACATTCTTACTCAAGTAGAACTAAACAGGAAGTGGGAGTTGCAGGTACAGGTTTAGGAGAAGCTACGGTGTATGTGAGTAGGATTTGCACTGTAGTGAGTCAAACTGATGGGATTTGAATGAAGCTCTAATTGTAATGAAGGTTGGACTGTTTTGTATTTCTTTGAGTAAGGAATTCTAAATGGACAATACTAAACTGTAGAAGGCCTGTCCTGAATGCACTCATAATGAATGTAAGATGTTTTAGTGTGAGACCTCATGAATTGCTGCTTCACAGGGAATAAGGTACAGTGGTGTTGTTTTAAGAATTTGTCTAGTATGGAAAAAATAGTTATGTACTTGCCATAACATTCCATATGTGTTGTCCATCTCGTCCTTTATTCTCACTGATTGTCGGATCTGAACCGTCAGATCCGTTTCAGCCATTACATAAGCTCGAGGTCCTCAGCCAAGCTCGTGGGTATTTTCCCTACCCATAATGCAACTGCTCTATAACCTCAGATCTTGTTTGCCCTCCAGCAGTGACTAGCAGTATACATTACAAAATGTATGTAACAAACACATTACACAAGACATACCCTCAGAGGCTGTAGAGTCCTATAAAGACCCAATTAGAGCTACTCAGTCTCCCAGGAGGGGAAATGGTGGGTGGGTTGTGAGAATAAAGGATGAGATGGACAATACATTTGGAATGTTATGGTAAGTACATAACTTCTTTATGTGATGTTGTCAGTCTCATCTTTATTCTTACTGATGGGACCGCGTCCCTAGTTACCTAAATCTTGGGTGGCTCATGGGAGAATATTCGTCAGAATCATAGAACCAAAGGATGCTCTACTCCTAGATGCCAAATCCAACTTGTAGTGAGTAATAAAGGTATGTGGCTTAGCCCATGTTGCCGCAGCACAGATACCGTCTAAGGGCAATCTGGCTTGGAAAGCCGCTGAAGTAGCAAATGACCTGGTATAATGAGCTCTAATAGGATTAGAGGTAGTCTTTTCACTGGAATTGCATATAAAAGATATACATTGTGATAGCCAATTGGATGGTGTTACCTTAGAAACTGGTTGGCCTTTCCTAATATCTGAATATGAGATAAAGAGATGATCTGACTTTTTGAATTATAATGTTCTGTGCAAATAGAAACGTAATTGTCTATGAACATCTAAAAGGTGCAGAGTGTACTCTCCTTTGTTTTGAAAGTTTGGTAAGAACACTGGTAATTCAATAGACTGGTTAAGGTTAATTTCAGAAACCACCTTAGGAGGTAAAAAGGAAGAGTTAATTCTCAGAGAGACTCTGTCTTTATGAAAAATTATGTACGGATGTTTAGAGGATAAGGCCTGTAACTCAGAAACTCTTCTTGCTGAAGTTATAGCTACTAAAAGAAGCATTTTCCATGATAAGTATTTTAAACCACATGTAGCAGGTTTGAACGGTGGGTAGACCAGCTTTGACAATACAGAATTCAAGTCCCATGGTGGAATAGGGTTTCTGTATGGAGGGCGAATTAAGAAAGTACCTCTGAGGAATGCTTTACAAAGTCTGTTTGACATTATAGAGGTACCATTATCTCCTATGTGAAAGTTAGAAATCACTGCTAATTGAACCCTAATAGTTGCAGCAGCTCCCTCATTGAATAATTTGGCTTAAAATTCTAGAATAGAATGCAAAGGAGCTGTGAATGGATCTATGTGATTATGACTGGACCAGGCCACAAATCTTTGCCATTTACTCTTGTACAATTTTCAAGTAGAGTTCTTGTGGGAAGAAAGCAAAATGTGTTTTACTGGAGAAGAAAGCAGAGGAAACCTGGCTATCATGGGAAGCGGAGCAGCAAAGCTGTCAGTTTGAGATTGTGCAGTCTGGGATGAAGTTCTCCTGACGGATGTGTCAATGGATCCGGAGCTGGGTCCCAGATCCATGGTTCCTTCTGTACATGAGGCCGGTTAAAGGGGAATCATGTCTGTGAGGCCAATAGGGGGCTATTAGGATTACTGTGGTCTCCAGCAAGCTTGCTTTATGTAGAAATGTGGGAATCAGAGGTATTGGTGGGAAAGCATAAAGGAGTCCCAGAGGCTAATCATGAACAAGTGCATCCATTGGCGAGTCCCTCCACTGGGGGGATCAGGCCAAAGCAGTTGCTGCATTTGAGATTGATGGGTGACGCAAAAGAATCACAGCAAGGCTGGCCCCATTTGTGGAAGATCTCTTCCGCCACTTTCTGACTTAAGGACTGCTCATGTGGCTAAAGAATGGCTCTGCTCAGTTTGTCTGCAATCACACTGGATTTCCCTATTTCATCATAAGGTGTAAGATCTGGCTCCTCCTTGTTTGTTTATATACCAGACCACAGACATGTCTGATTGAATTGCTATTATGCATACAGGGAGAGAGTTCTGAAATACTTGCAATGCAAGGAGCACTTCTCTCATCTATAGATGATGCATGTACAAATGGGCCTCATGTTCTTGCCAAATGTCTTGGACTGTGTTCCCGAGTTAATGCCCCCCCCCCCCCCATCTGGGATGCGTCCATGGTCACTGTAGCTTTGGGCTGAGGGGGAAGAAAGGGATGGCCTCGAGAGACTAGGGGACATTTGAGCCACCACTGAAGGTCTCTTTTGCAAGAGTTGATTAGTATAATCCTGTGCGTCACTGGAAGATCCCGAAAGGAACATTGTGTCGAAAGTAGCCACTGAAGGATTCTCATATGTTGTCGAGCTAGTGGTATTAGCAAAACTGAAGCAGGCATTTTGCCTAGCACCTGTAGGACTAGTTTAGCAGAAGCCTTTCTTTTGTTGAGCAGCATCCTTACAAAATGCCAAATATCATGTAATCTTTCTTGGGGAAGCTTTGCTGACATAATTGATGCGTTTATTTGTGCTCCTATGAACACCAAGGACTGACATGGCTCTAGAGCAGATTTTTCATAATTTATGGTGATTCCAAGGGATGAACAAAGTTGAAGGGCATAGTCCCTGGCTTTCTGAAGCAGATGCCTGGTCGGGGCAGAGATAAGCCAGTCGTCCAGATATGGAAACACACAGAAATCTTTGCACCTCAGGTGAGCTGCTGCTACTACTACCATGCATTTGGTAAACACTCTGGTGGCTGTTGTTAGACCAAAGGGCAGAGGTTGAAACTGTTACTGGCTCCTAGCTGAAAGCATAAACACCTTCTGGATTGTCTGCTCATTAGAATGTGGTAATACGCATCCTGAAGGTCTATGGAGCACATCCAACTGTCTTTTTCCAAGAGTGGAAGTATCGACTGCAGTGTTACCATCCGGAACTTGCTCTTTTTCACAGACCTATTTAGAATGCTGAAATCCAAGATGAGTCTCCAGTCACCTGTTTTCTTTGGCACTAAAAAGAATCTTGAGTAAGTTCTGGATCCTTTCTTGTCTGTGGGGACTTGTTGGATGACTCTTTTGTTTAGCAACTTTTGAATTTCTAAGGTTGCCTGTTCCTTTTGACTGGGTGGGATGTCCAGAACTGATGTGCTCATAGGAGTAGGACAGGCAAAGGAAATGACATATCCCCTGGATATTATACTCTGCACCCATCTGATTGTGATGCTTTGCCAGGTTTCTTGGTGCAGAGAAAAATGACCCCCAACTGCCTCCAGAGGTGAACAATCAGGCACTCCTTCAAGAGCGTTGATAGGGCCCTCCAAAGAAAGATTCTCTGAAGCTCTGATTAAGTAGGCCTCCTCTGCAATAAGGAAGGCGTCTACCATTATTGTTCCCCCCTCTGCCCCTGGGGGAACTTTCACCTTGTGTGTCATGGAAAGACCTCTGGGATTTTCTGAACCACATTTTCCACTACCCCTCTGACCCTTTAGCAAAGGTCTGGTGGGTGCAGGAAAATGTACTCAAGGTCTTGCCTTCTTGTTCACACCTGGTAAGTGTTTCCTTATCTTTTGGCCTAAAAGGAGAGGAGCTGTCAAAAGTGGTGTTAAAAAAGGTAGAGTTGAAGGGCTCCGTGAAGTTGCAAAGCCGCATCCAGGCCTATTTTCGAAGAGCCATACCTGAACCCGCTGCTCTACTCATTCCATCTGCTGTATACTATATGAGCCTCATGGAAGAGTTTACTATAGAACTGAGGGTGGCGAGCTGAGCATTACCTTTATCTGCTACTGCTTCAGCTACAGCTCCTTGGAGGAAGTCTGTGAGTTCCTTTAACAGGTCCCTCTGTAGCCTAGTGAAGTCAGTAAGGTAGTTCAGAGACCGAAGGGCAAAGGTTGCTGATGAAAACACTCGCTTCCCATATCTATCCATAGTCCTAGAGTCTTTATTAGGAGGATGGATAGAGAAGCTTGTCTCGGATAGCTCCTTTTTAAGTGGCCACCGTCACGACCATGGCATCAACTGTAACTCCTTTAGTCAGAAACCCTTTATCCTTAGAGGCAGTAATGAAACTGTTTGGCCTTCTAGGAGTAGGCTCTATGGTATCTGGGGGTCTCCCAGGCCTTCCTAGAGATTAAGTCCATAAGCTCGTCAGAAGGAGGAGTCACCCAAAAGGAGGAAGGGCGAGACCCAAAGGACTTCAGGTAAACTGACTCCTCAGCCAAAGGGGGGTGGACTGCCAGTCACCTCTCTGTTTTAATAATTCCAGGATGGCTCCAAAGGAGACATCTTCAGAAGGTGACCTTTGGGACCTTTCTGCCTCATCGAGGTCAGTGTCTGATGTGATAGACTCCTCTGGGGAGTCCAGGTGCTTCCTCTTGCAGGTCCTCTTCTAAGGGACCTCCTCAGTGGGATACTCTGGAGAGGTTTCAGAAGAGGGGGAAGCTCATGATGGACAACCTGAGGCCTGGGGTCTCTGCGATCTTGTGGAAGGGTTACCTGAGAGGACAAAGACAATTGGCCCATATAGGGACGAAGATCCGATGAAGGATGTGCCATAGACTTGCTAGAAGTCAAAACCCTCCTCATAACTTCAAAGGTAGACTGCCCCTACACTGAGGACTCTGCTGGATCTGACAAAGAAGTTGTCGGAGCCAAAGGCATCTGCAGAATCAGTGACAGAAGCTCCAAAGCTGAGGTAGGAGCATAACCCACCCTCTCCAAAGCCCCGAGAGGCAGAGTCGGATCTGGAGAGATCTGAGTTGGCTTCAAGGATCCAACCAGAGAGCTTCGGCTCCTAGAGGTGTCCTGCTCCGAATGGAGGGAAACACTCAAGGCAGATATCTGTGCCGAAGAATCCAACGGTCCTGGAGCCGACATAGACACAATCTGGAGATCAAAGTCACCCAGCTCAGAAACCGAAGGACGGATCAGAGGAGGAACAGTTACTAGGGAGGTGGACTGCATCTGATTCAATTCATTTGGGCTCGGATCCAACATGAGTTTGGCCAGGGACGGAGTCTTCAGCAACCTCTGCACAACCCTATCCACGTCCTCATTGGATAAACTCCTAGTAGACCAAGAAGAAAAAGATGGGGATCTAGATTTAGTTAGTAATGGTGATGGGAGCTGTGAAGTCACTGGTTCAAGTGAAGGTGATTGGCTCCGGTGTGGAGTCCCTGTCAGCACAGAAGATGTCAGATCCAAAGGTTCTGTTGGCTCCGAGGTAGTCTTGGATCCAGGACTGACTGTCTTCTCCAACGATACTGGTGGAGTAAAGAGTTAAGGAGTTTTTGGTCTCGGCTCCGAGAAAGCTTTTGATGCCAAAGATGCCCTTTTTGAAGTCTTGTCTGGAGAGTTTGATAACTGAAGAAATAGCCTCTGAAAAGGGTTTTTTTAATAAACCTCTTAAAAATTAACATATTTTTATGCTTTATAAGCACTCTGTGATTGAAAGCATGACATATGGAGCAAGTTTCTTGGAGATGAAGAGGCCCTAAGCAATAAACAGAATGTGAGAATCACTAAGGGGCATATACTTCCCGCATTTTTCACACTTTTTGAAACCTAATAGTTTCCCTTCTTGCTTTTGAGACATATTAACTGAAAATGACACCCAAACACACTGAAGCAGAAACAGAAAAGGGCAGTGGGAAATACTAAGAGAAAAACATTTTTTTTAAACAGTACACACAAAAAAATCATCCTCTAACTTAAATGGATGATTAGAGGCAGGAGGAATGGGAGAGAAAATTGTCCTCTGACTAAAACAGACAATGATATTCATCCTCTAACTTAAATGGGTAGAAACTGGGTAGGGATGACTCACACTAAAAAAAAGAAGGTAGAGTAATAAGAAAATATAAATGACTGAGAAAACAAAGGTCTAAGAGATAATAAACAATTAGCATTACTTAGCCCAAAGCTTACCAAAAAGGAACCTCTTCGCTGAGTAGCAATCGAGATCTGGGGTTATAGAACAGTTGCATTATGGGTAAAGAAAATGCCCACAAGCTTGGCTGAGGACCTCGAGCTTATGTAATGGCTGAGACGGATCCAACAGATCAGATCCATCCCATCAGTGAGAATAAAGATGAGACTGACAACATCACATCTAAATTTATGTACTCACCATAATCATAATCCATGTTGTCTTCTTTTTGTCTTCTTTTTGTCCAGTTCAAACTTTGGGTTATCGAATCCAACCAGATCTGACCTCAGCACCTTTTAGAAGCTGTGGATCCAGGCCTCTGACAATTCCCATAACCATACTTCCCTCTCTTCATCCAAAATACCTCAGATTGAATTTGCTTGCCTGATAATGTATACTGGGTATGACCTACAGAAATTGCAACCAAATGAGATTGTATAATGACAAGGTCCTGGTTAGTTGGTTAGGTCCATTCAATCAAAGAGAAGTACCGGGTAATACATTTGTAAGGGGGAAGGATGGAAGGAGGGATGGTGAATGAAAAGAAAACATGGATTTATTGCTATGCTGAGTACACACCTTTCGTATCCGATGTCTTTTATGATCCATTTCACCCTTCTGGACAGGCTTCCTAGGTACAAAACATCCCTGTAAGATATCAAGGAAGGATATTCCAGAAAATGATGGAAGCAAAAGATATACAGGATCTTGATTGTAGAGCAAGCTAGTAATGGGATGTGAATGTGTGGACCATGGACCAAGTTGCTGTAGCACAAATTTCGTCAACAGGGACTCTACACATAAAAGTACTAGCAACAGAACTTGTTGAATGAGCTCTTGATTTCTTAGTCATAGACAAAAGCTAGAGAATCTGAAAACCACCTTGACAGTGTGACTTTAGAAGCACACTGGCCTAACTTGTCTCCACAGAAAGCTACAAAAAGCTGATCAGATTTCCTTATATCTTTAGTCCTGTGGAGATAAAATTTAAGTTGCCTGTGAAAATCTAGTAAGTGTAAAGTATACTCTCCTTTGTTAGAAAACTTTAGGTAGAATATTGGTAAATCAATGGCTTGATTAAGGTTCATTTAGGATGCCACCTTTGAAATTAATGTGGGATTATTTCTCAAAGAGACTCTATCCTTATGGAAGACAATGTAAGGGATTTACAAGAAAGTGCTTGCAATTCAGAGATCCTTCTTGCCGAAGTGATAGCCCCAAGGAATACAGTCTTCCAAGATAGATACTTTAAATTTTCTGTAGCCGCAGGTTCAAATGTAGGTTTAGTTAAGGCTTGTAACATTATAGATATATATCCCATGGAAGGACTGGATCCCTTTTAGGAGGTATCACTAAGAAGGCTTCTTTCAGAAAGGCCTTTAAAATCTTTAGTGAAGCTACAGCAGTTTGACTGTGTCCACCATGGGAACTGTAAATAGCCACTAATTGAACCTTGATTGTTAAAAGGCTAGAAACATTTTGGAAAAGATCTGAGAAAAAGCCTAGAATAGAAGGGAGAGGAGCGGAGAAGGGATCAGTCCCTTTGGAGGCTGCCCAGACTGAAAACCACTTCCATTTGCCAAGGTAAACTTTCCTGGTACTCAATTTTTGTGAAGCTGATAAAATATGAACCAAGTGAGCTGAAAACCTGGCATCTCCGGACACCATTAAAATTCGAGGAACTATGCAGTTAGCTTCGGTGCCTCCGGGAGAGGTTGCCCAGATGGGTGAGTTAGGAGATCTGATCAGTAGTCCAACATCCAGGGAGGACACACTAGATGAAGCCATAGGAAGGGGAACCAAATATGCTGGTTCAAAAAAAGGAGGAATGAGGATCACTTTGGCCTTGCACCTTTTTGCTTTCTGAATAAACTTTGTTTTAGAGGAAAAGGGGGAAGGCATATAGGATAATAAGAAGTTATGTTCTTACCATAACATTCCATGTTAGTTGTCTTCTTCTCGCCTTCTTTCTTGCTGGATGGGTTAGGAGCCGATCCTCGGCTCCGACTCGGCCTATACTATAGCTCGAGAGCTATTTTTACCGGCTCGAGGCAGCCCTATAACCCACAATACCATGCGCTAACTCCCCAGATCTCGTTTGGAAGCTAAGACATAGTATAAATATATTATTATAATATATTATTATAATCCTCATTTGCAAGTACGGAATCCCTGCTAGTAACACTAAGGATACAGGGAAACCGTGACATGTTGTATCTCCAGAAATGGAAGGACTCAGAGACCTCAAGTCTGTCTAGGCTAGGGGGCAGGAAGGAGTGACGCAAGAAAGAAGGTGAGAAGAAGACAACTAACATGGAACGTTATGGTAAGAACATAACTTCTTAATGTTAAGTTGTCATTCTCGCCTTCATTCTTGCTGGATGGGACAGCGTCCCTAGCATCTTAGTCCTGGGTGGCTCAATGGAACAGACTCCTGAGTACAGTGGAACCAAAGTCAGCTCTATTTCTGGAGGCTATATCAAGTTTGTAATGGGCAATAAAGGTATGTTGGGAAGCCCATGTAGCTGCTGCACATATGGCATCTAATGGTAACCTTGCTTGAAAGGCTGTTGATGTTGATAGTGCCCTGGTTGAATGAGCCTTAGGCCTAGACGGAAGTTGTCTGTGTCTCAACTCATAGGCAAAGGTAATAATAGATGTCAACCATCTGGAAAGAGTAACCTTTGATACTGGAAGCCCTTTCTTTCCTGCAGCATAAGAGAGAAAGAGCTGGTCTGACTTTCTGAGTTGTTTTGTCCTGTCTAGATAATACCGTAGTTGGCGATGAACATCCAATGAATGTAATTTCTGTTCAGCCCAGTTGGAATAGTCTGGGAAGAAGACAGGCAAGTCAATGGAGTGGTTTAGATTTGCTTCAGAGGACACTTTCGGTAGGAAGGAAGGGTTTGTTCTGAGAGTTACCCTGTCTTTGTGAAAGACCAAATAAGGGGGACGGACAGACAAGGCTTGAAGTTCCGATGCCCTTCTGGCAGATGTTATGGCTACTAAAAACAGAGTTTTCCAAGAAAGAAGCTTGAGGGAGCAAGAAGCTGCAGGTTCAAAAGGAGGAAGAATCAATGAGGTTAGAACTAAATTCAAATCCCATTGTGGGAGCGGATCCTTAACTGGAGGTCTAAGCAAAAAGATGCCCTTGAGAAAGGCTTTACAGAGTTTGTGGGACATAATATTTGCTTCTGAGAGCCCCACATGAAAATTAGCAATGGCCGCTAATTGTACCCTGATAGTGGCTGACGATGACCCTGAATGAAATAGTTCCGCCAGAAAGTCTAGAACCTTATGAATGGGTGCATGGAAAGGATCTAAGGACCTAGCTTGTGCCCAGAGCGAAACACGCTTCCATTTACTCGCATATGTCTTCCTAGTATTGGACTTATGGGAAGCCAGAATGATATCACGAACAGGAGGAGAAATAAGGGGAAGCCTGGCTATGGCTGGAAGTGGAGCAACCAAGCTGTGAGGTTGAGGGAATGAAGAGACTGATGCAGCTTGCCCGTGAGATGGGTCAACAGATCCGGAAGGGGTTCCAGATGCCAAGGCTGTTCCAGTAGGTAACTGTGCAGGAACGGAAACCATACTTGTCGAGGCCAAAACAGAGCAATGAGGATCATTTTGGATCTCAATGCGGTTGCTTTCTGAATTAATTGTGGGATCAATGGTAAGGGTGGAAAGGCATATAGAAGACCCTGGGGCCAATCGTGAACAAGAGCGTCTCTGGGGGGATGGCCTGGTAGAGGAAAGAGTGTGAAGAAGTCGAGGCACTTGCTGTTTTGAGGAGTTGCGAAAAGATCGCAGCAAGGCTGGCCCCACTTCTGAAATATTCTGTCTGCTACCACTTGATTTAGAGACCACTCGTGAGGCATGAGGATAGTTCTGCTCAATCTGTCCGCTATGATATTGGACTTCCCGGGGATGTGCGTTGCTATCAGAAACCATTGAGAGGAAATCGCCCATTGCCAAAGTCTGACTGCTTCTCGACATAGGGGGTAGGACTTTGTTCCACCCTGCTTGTTTATGTACCACACCATAGACATATTGTCCGTTTGAATTGCTATCGTGCCTGTGGGAAGAGAGCTCTGAAGGGCTTGCAACGTTAAAAGCACCGCCCTCATCTCCAGGACATTTATGTGCAGGTGGCGTTCTAATTGTTGCCATGTGCCCTGCACCGTCCTGCCCTGATAATGCCCCCCCCACCCGATCAGGGAGGCATCCGTTGTCACCGTGGCAACTGGGGGGGGCGAACAAAGGGTCTGCCCTGAAAAAGCTGAGGGGAAACCATCCACCAGGAGAGATGATTCTTGCATGATGGGGTTATCAAGATGTTGTGAGTCATTGGGAGCTGTTGAAAGGACCACTGAGAAAACAGCATCCACTGGAGGAGCCTCATGTGGAAGCGGGCTAATGGGAGTAGAAGAATCGCCGCTGCCATGAGGCCTAATGCTTTCAATACTAGCTTGACTTGAACTCTGTTGGGCTGAAACAGGGACTGAACATTCCGCCTTATGTCTGTCACTCTCTGAGGTGGTAATGTTGCAGACATTTCTGTGGTGTTTAATACGGCGCCTATAAAGTTTATACATTGACAAGGTGATAAGGAGGATTTTGCAAAATTTATCGAAATACCTAGATTGTTGCAAAGTTGAATAGTGTAATCCCTGGCCATTATAAGATGCTGCTTGGTGGTAGCGGAAATGAGCCAGTCGTCTAGATATGGAAACACCTGGAATCCTTTTTGTCTCAGGTGAGCCATGACCACTGCCAAGCATTTGGCGAACATCTGGGGGACTGTGGTGAGACCAAAGGGCAGGGTTCTGAATTGATAATGACTGGCTCCCAGCCGGAAGCGGAGAAACCTCCTGGAGCGCCTGTGTATCTTTACATGATAGTACGTGTCCTGGAGGTCTAACGAGCACATCCAGTTGTCTCTGCCCAAAAAGGGTAGAAGGGACTGCAGTGTTACCATCAGAAATTTTGTCTTTTGTACAGAGTTGTTCAATCTGCTGAGGTCCAAAATGGGTCTCCAGTCTCCAGTCTTTTTTGGTACCAAAAATAATCTGGAGTAGATTCCGGATCCTAGCTGATCTGCTGGGACTGCCTGGATGACTCTTTTTTTTTTTTAACAGCTTTTTTATTTCTAGCTGTGCCTAACCCCTTTGTGCGGGTGGTATGTCTGGTAGGGGTCGTGGCGGTTGTACCGGAGGGGAAGTGAAGGGAATTTTGTAACCCTCGGATATGATCTTCTGTACCCATGTGTCTTGGGAGAGGGATTGCCAGGCTTCCGGGTACAGGGATAATCTTCCCCCGACTGCCTCCGAAGGCGGACAGTCGGGCAGCTTCTCAGGGATGCTGAAAGGGTTGGTCAGGGAAAGATTCCCTGGAACCCTGGTTCTGTGGACCCCCTCTGCCCCTGGGGTGGCGTCTGTTATTATTCCCCCCTCTGCCTCTGGGGGAAATTCACCACGTGCGGCAGGCGCGACTCCCTGTGGTTTGCGGAACCACATCTTTCCACCACTCTGTCCCTTAGGATAAGGTCTAGAAGATGTGGAAAAATGGACTCCCACAACAGAGAGAGTCTTACCATCTTGCTCGCATCTGGTGAGGGTATTCTTCACCTGAGGTCCAAACAATTCTGGACCATCAAAGGGGGTGTTGGTGAAGGACGCCTTGAAGAGATCGGCAAAGTTACAGAGTTGCATCCAAGCGTGACGTCTCAACGCAACACCTGTGCCTGCAGCTCTACTCGCTCCATCGGCTGCGTAGGAGATAAGCCGCATGGAGGAGTTAACAATGGAGTTCAGGGTGGCCAGCTGGGAGTTCATCTTGTCCTGATACCCCGCAGCAGAAGGATCCTGTACAGTTTCACCCAGTTCTTTGAGCAAGTCTCTCTGAAGGCAGGTGAAATGACATAAATAGTTCAGCGACCGCATAGTAAAGGTCGCTGAAGCAAATGTCCACTTGCCGTACCTGTCCATGGTCCTGGACTCTTTGTTAGGAGGATGAACAGGTACAGAAGGATCAGCCAATTCCTTCTTAGTGGCTGCTGCTATCACCATAGCATCAACTGAAACACCTTTGGTGAGAAAGGATTTGTCCTCTGGTGCAGAAATAAATTAAGAGGGCCTCCTAAGGGTAGGTTCCATTGAATCAGGAGCTGCCCACGCCTTTCTAGCCACTACCTCCATTAGTGGGTCGAAAGGGGGAGACACCCAGGAGGTGGTAGGGCGAGATCCAAAAGCGTCAAGGTAAACTGACTCGTCCTCAGAGGGTTTGAGAGTGGACCAATTTCCCCTCTGTTTTAGGATCTCTAGGATGTCTGAAAAAGAGACATCCTCAGAGGGGGATCTGGGGGAACCCTCCGACTCATCCAAGTCGGTGTCCGACCTGACAGACTCGGGGGAGTCTATGTGCTTCCTCTTACACTTTCTTTTCCTAGGGGGTTCCCCTGAAACTTCAAGGGTGCCCTCGGAAGAGGAGGAGACACCCAAAGTGGGTACCCTATGCTTTGGATCTCTGCTGTCAGATGTAGGAAGATGGCCAGAGACCGTAACAGGCACTGTAGAGGGAGGAGCTGCAGAACTTAACCTTGGAGTGGACACTGGGTCCAGCACGTTCCTCATCACCTCGAAGGCTCCCCTATCAGGTACCAAAGGTAGTCCTGGCTCTGAAGAGACCCAAACCTCCCCCGGCACCGACAGAGAAGGCTCCGAGAATGATGTCGGGGCCGAACTAACCAGAGCCGAAGCTCCGAGAGGGAGAGCGGGGTCGGACAAGGGTCCGATGCCACTCACCCCCTTGGAGCCGACAATGGAGTCCCAGCGCCCAGACCTCTCCACAGATGGAACCAATGAAGAGGTCGGAGCCAACGACACCGGAGTCAAAGGTGGGAGTATCGGCTCCAACGTGGGCAAGGTTACAGTTCCGACAAACTCCGGCTCCGAACTCGAGAGGTGAGTCGGAGGAGGAATCGATAGCGGTACTGAAGGAGCCACAGTCTGGTGAGATGGGCTCTGGAGCATTTGGGCTAGTGCCTGAGATTTTATGAGCCTACTGACTACCCTCTTGATGTCGTGGTCGGAGAGCCTGGATGACCTAGCCAATTGGACGGATTCTAGTGAGGGGGATCTAGAGCGCTTGCGTGCTGTGGTCGGCTCCGATGCTGGTTTCGGAGCGGATACCACTTTGCCCGCCTCAGATCTGATTGGAACTGATGTCGGAGCCATCTCGATAACGCCTGCCCTCGACTCAGAAGCTGGAGCCAAGGGTTTGGCGGTTTTTGAAGACTTCCCTGAGCCAGACTTGGACGGGGAGTCATCGGGCTTTAACAACCCCCTTAAAATGAGTTTATTACGCCTCTCCTGCAGGACTCTTGAACTAAGCCCATGACAGATGGAACAAGAGTCCTGCAGGTGTAAAGGCCCTATGCAATAGACACAAGAAGTGTGACCGTCTGTCAGAGACATTTTCTGACAGCACGAGTCACACTTCTTGAATCACGAGACCTTAGTGTCTTTGGACATAGTCCTAACAACAGTAAAAACACAGTCAGTCCACACACACACTCAACTTAAAATTAGAAAAGTTAAGGGAACTGACTAAACCCACACACAGACACTGTAAAGAGTGGGGAAAACTAAGGAAAAGCCAGTAGGCCCAAAGATAAAACTTAACTAAATAAGGGTAGAAGGGCTACAAAAAGGGGTGTATGAATAAAACAATTAGTAGGGACCTAACCAAGGGTAACTAACCGGAAAAACTACCTGAAAATTAGTTTAATAGAAGAATTCTCTTTAATGACCTGAGCCGGTAAAAAAGACAACCTCGCAGTGAAGCGGCAAACGAGATCTGGGGAGTTAGCGCATGGTATTGTGGGTTATAGGGCTGCCTCGAGCCGGTAAAAATAGCTCTCGAGCTATAGTATAGGCCGAGTCGGAGCCGATCCTATCCAGCAAGAAT
Source organism: Protopterus annectens (assembly GCF_019279795.1). Taxonomy (NCBI): domain Eukaryota; kingdom Metazoa; phylum Chordata; order Ceratodontiformes; family Protopteridae; genus Protopterus; species Protopterus annectens. The sequence goes on from NC_056746.1 coordinate 962,050,357, forward strand.
GAAAGCGAGAATGACAACTTAACATCCAGGGACAAATTGTGGACAGGAGTGTCTCTCGTTCACCGACCCTGTGGAGAGATTAGGGCAAAGTAGCTGTTACATTTGCTGTTTAGGTATAAAGCAAACAAATTGCAGCAAGGTTGACCCGAGTGACTGAAGATTTCATTTACCACTGCCTGAATGAGGGACAGCTTGTGAAGTCAAAGGATGGATCTGCTCAATTTGTCCACTAATACATTGAAAGTCTTATGGGATATGCGAAGCTATGAAAAAGCAATGGGAAGACATCACCCATAGCCACACTCTCACAGCCTCCTACCATAAAGGATATGAATGGATTCATCCTTGCTTGTTAATTAACCAGTCTACTGCCATGTGTTCCATCCAGATGGAGATCACACCCTTGGAGAGAAAGTCCTGAAAAGCCTGCAACCCTAGGAGGATTGCTCTCATCTCCACAACACTGATGTGGAGACTGGCCTCCATGTGCAACCAAGAACCTTGGACTGTCTTACCTATGAAATACTCCCCCCACCCCAGGAAGGAAGCATGACTGGTTACCATGGCCATGTGGTGAAAAGGGACACCATTCCAAGAGACTTATTGAGGTCAACCACCAACTGATGTGAGATCTGCAAATGGGCATCAGATGAATTCAAGGATGAAGAGGATGCAAAAACTGGGATCACTGTTTAGAAAGGGTCCACTGAATAATTATTTTATGGTATCTGGCTAGGAGAACCAGCATTTGAAGAATGAGTCTTGTGGGGCAGAGGGTATCAGAGGACTTGAAAGGCTACCTGATGTATAGATACAATCCTGGATTCAGGGAGTTTGGATATTTGACTGGTCATATGCAGGTATCATCCAATGAACTCTGTCTGTTGTGTAGGTCTTAATTTGCTCATTGATTGGCTCATTTGGATCCTCAGTTTGAGATGAGGCTGGAGCAATAAAACCAGTTGCTGGGTCAGAAGATCTGTGGTTTGTGCTGTGAGGAGCCAATTATCTAAGTATGGGAACAACTGGAACCCTAGCAATCTGAGGTATGCTGCCACACTGCCATGCATTTAGTGAACACCCAAGGGGCTTTGGTGAGCCCAAAGGTCCTTTCTGTGAATTGGAAAATAGAAGTTATGTTCTTACCATAACGTTCCATGTTAGTTGTCTTCTTCTCGCCTTCTTCTTGCTGGATGGGTTCGGAGCCGACCTCGGCTCCGACTCGGCCACTCTAAAAGCTCGAGAGTTGGTTCCACCGGCTCGAGGCTCCCCTTATATCCCACAATGCTAGGCGAGAGTTACCTCAGATCTCGTTTGTAAGCTAACCCCAGCTTATAATAGTAACAGAATAACTATAAACAGAGTCCACCTCTAACAACAGGGAGAAAGAAGGGTGACCTACATCCTGATTCAGGAAATATGCAAAGCAGCATATGCCTAAGTAAAGAGGTGGTAGAAAGAGAGGTCACAATCACAACTCCTCTAGGTCTGTCCAGGCCAGGGGGAAGGAGGGTGGGACGCAAGAAGAAGGCGAGAAGAAGACAACTAACATGGAACGTTATGGTAAGAACATAACTTCTATATGTTAAGTTGTCTATCTCGCCTTCATTCTTGCTGGATGGGACCGTCCCTAGCACCTTGTCCCGGGTGGCCTAACGGAACAGACTCCTGAGAACAGTGGAACCAAAGTTAGCTCTATGCCTAGAAGCTAAATCCAACTTATAATGAGAAATGAAAGTGTGAGGAGTAGCCCAAGTAGCCGCTGCACAAATGGTGTCAATAGGCAGTCTATCTTGGAAGGCTAAAGAAGTAGCCAAAGCTCTGGTGGAATGGGCCTTAGGTTTATTAGGCAGCTTTTGGTGTCTAATTTCATAAACAAGGGAAATCAGAGATGTAAGCCATCTAGATAATGATACCTTTGAAACTGAAAGTCCCTTTCTGCCTTCTGCATAGGAGACAAACAGTTGGTCAGATTTTCTGAATTGTTTTGTTCTATCCAAATAGTACCTCAACTGACGATGAACATCTAGCCAGTGTAATTTTGTTCAGACCTATTGGAATATTCTGGAAAAAGACAGGGAGGTCAATGCTTTGATTTAGATTTGACGTCGAGACTACCTTAGGCAAAAAGGACGGGTTGGTTCGTAAGGATACCCTGTCCTTATGGAACAATAGATAAGGAGGTCGACAGCTGAGTGCATGAAGTTCTGAAACTCTTCTAGCTGAAGTAATAGCTACCAGAAAGAGAGTCTTCCATGATAGCAATTTTAATGAACAGGAGGCTGCAGGTTCGAAAGGCGGGAGAATCAAAGAAGTACGAACTAAATTTAGGTCCCAAGGAGAAGGAGGATTTCTTATAGGAGGTCTGAGAAGAAAACTCCTTTCAAAAAGGCTTTGCAAAGCTTGTGGGACATTAAGGCAGACTCAGAAATACCCACATGAAAGTTAGAGATAGCTGCCAACTGAACTTTAAGAGTAGAAGGAGATGAACCTGCATGGAAGAGTTCAGCTAGAAAATCAAGGACTATTTGGATGGAAGCAGTGAAAGGATCTATGTCTCTTCCTTGAGCCCAATATGTGAAGCGTTTCCACTTACTCAAATAAATCTTCCGAGTGGAAGATTTATGGGAAGCTATCAAAATATCTCGAACAGAGTGAGATAATTGAGGAAGCCTGGCTAAGGTTGGAACTGGAGGAACCAAGCAGTGAGGTTCAGAGAGGGGAGGGAGCGATGAAACTGACCCAATTGATGGATCAAAAGATCTGGAACTAGGTCCAGATGCCAAGGTCGCTCCAATAGAAATTGATGTAGAAAGGGGAACCACACCTGTCGAGGCCAGTAAGGAGCAATGAGGATCAATGAGGCCTTCTGAGCGATAGCTTTCTGTATCACTTGAGAGATTAGTGGGAAGGGAGGAAATGCATACAGAAGTCCCCGGGGCCAAACCTGGACTAGAGCGTCTCTGCTGGGTTGGCCTGGTAAAGGGAATAGAGTGAAATAATCTCTGCACTTGCTGTTTTGGGGAGTAGAAAAAAGATCGCAGCAAGGCTGACCCCACTTGAGAAATATTTCTCTCACAACAGAGTCTTTCAGAGACCACTCGTGAGGCATGAGGATAGCTCTGCTCAACTTGTCCGCGATTTGATTGGACTTCCCGGGGATGTGCGTTGCTATCAGAAACCGCTGAGAAGAAATCGCCCATTGCCACAATCTGAGAGCTTCTCGACACAGGGGGTAGGACCTGGTTCCGCCTTGTTTGTTGATGTACCACACTACAGACATATTGTCTGTCTGGATTGCAATCATTCCCAAGGGAAGAGAGTCTTGAAGGGCTTGCAACGCTAAAAGCACTGCTCTCATCTCCAGAACATTTATGTGCAAGTGGCATTCGTCTGGTTGCCATGTGCCCTGGACCGTCCTGCCCTGATAATGCCCCCCCCACCCGATCAGGGAGGCGTCCATTGTCAAAGTAGCAACCGGAGGGGGAGGAACAAAGAGTCTTCCCAATAAGAGCTGAGGGGAAGACATCCACCACATGAGATGATTTCTGCACGCCTGCGTGATCATAATGGTGTGGGACATTGGAAGTTGCTGGTATGACCATTGTGTAAAGAGCATCCATTGAAGGATTCTCATGTGGTATCTGGCTAATGGAAGCAGAGGTATGGCCACCGCCATAATTCCCAACACTTTCAGAACTAACCTGGCTTTGATTCTGTTGTTGTTGAAAAGGAGTGAGACCAGTTTGTGTATGTCTGTTATTCTCTGATCTGTTAGTCTCGCAGACATGTCTACTGTGTCTAGATTTGCCTATGAAGGTAATAGTACGACAAGGCGACAAAACAGACTTTTCGCAATTTATTGAAATGCCTAACTTTTGACAAATGCGAAAAGTGTAATCCCTGGCCATCAGAAGGAGATGCTTGGTGGGAGCTGTGAGGAGCCAGTCGTCCAAATATGGAAACACCTGGAATCCTTGTCGTCTCAGGTGAGAAGCTACCACTGCCATGCATTTGGTAAACACCCAGGGGGCAGTGGTGAGACCAAAGGGCAGGGCCCTGAATTGAAAATGACTGGTTCCCAGCCTGAAGCGGAGGAATCTTCTGGAGCGTCTGTTCATTTTTATGTGATAGTACGCATCCTGAAGGTCTATAGAGCACATCCAGTTTCCTTTTCCCAATAGGGGAAGGATGGACTGCAGCGTGACCATCCGAAATCTTGTTTTCTTGACTGATCTGTTCAAGATACTGAGATCCAAAATTGGTCTCCAGTCCCCTGTTTTCTTTGGAACTAAAAAGAACCTTGAGTAGATTCCGGATCCTTGCTGGTCTGCTGGAACTGGCTGAATTGCTCTTTTTGCAAGCAGCTTTGAAATTTCCAAAACCGCTAGATCCCTTTGAGCGGGTGGAACATCTGGAAGGGATTTTTTTGGTTGGTTTGGAATGCGAAGAAAGGGAATAGAATAGCCTTCGGAAATGACGGACTGTACCCATTTGTTTTGAGTCAGGGATAGCCAGGCTTCTGGGTACAGTGACAATCTTCCCCCGACTGCCTCCGAAGGTGGACAGTCGGGCAACACCTCAGGGATGCTGAAAGGGCTTATCAGAGAAAGCTTCTCGATTGCCCTGGTTCTGGAGCCCCTGCCTCGAGGGCGACGTCTACCATTGTTATTCCCGCCTCTGCCTCTGGCGGGGGACCGACTCTGTGCGTCAGGTGAAGTCCCTTGAGATTGTTTACGGAACCACATTTTCCCACTTTTCTGGCCTTTGGGGTAAGGCCTAGAAGGAGTAGAAAAACAGACTCCGACGGCAGAAAGAGTCTTGCCATCAGTCTCGCACCTAGTCAAGGTTTCTTTCACTTGGGGACCAAAGAGAGATGATCCATCGAACGGGGAATTAGTGAAAGACGTCTTGAAGGGGTCCGCAAAATTGCATAGCCGCATCCAGGCATGCCTATGTAAGGCCACACCGGTCCCTGCGGCCCTGCTCGCTCCATCAGCCGCATAAGAAAGGAGGCGCATGGAGGAGTTGGCTATGGAGTTAAGGGTAGCCAGCTGAGTGTTCATCTTGTCTTGAAAACCCGCAGCTGTAGGGTCCTTCAACATGTCACTCGCTTCTTTAATCAAGTCCCTTTGAAGACGAGTAAAATGGCACAGGTAGTTCAGCGAACGCATAGCAAATGTCGCTGACGAGAACATCCGCTTCCCGTACCTGTCCATGGACCTAGATTCCTTGTTAGGTGGATGGACAGGTACTGAAGGATCAGCTAGTTCCTTCTTAGTGGCAGCAGCAACCACCATAGCATCCACAGAAACTCCTTTTGTCAAGAACTGTTTGTCTGCTGGTGCGTTATGAATTTTGAGGGTCTCCTGGGAGTGGGGTCCACTGAATCAGGAGCCGTCCATGCCTTTAGCTACCACCTGCATGAGGGGATCAAAGGGGGTAGACACCCAGGAGGTGGAAGGACGAGAGCCAAACGCCTCAAGGTACACAGATTCATCCTCTGAAGGGTTGAGGGCTGGCCAATTTCCCCTCTGTTTGAGGATTTCTAGAATGTCTGCAAAGAGACATCTTCAGAAGGGGAACGGGGAACCCTCGGAATCCTCTAAATCTGTGTCAGATGTGATGGAGTCAGGTGAGTCAATGTGTTTCCTCTTACACTTCCTCTTCCGAGGGGGCTCTTCTGCCAAATCAGGAGAGGCCTCGGAAGAGGATGAGATCCCCACAGGGGGTTCCTGAGGAGCTGGCTCTCTGCGGTCCGGGATGAGGGAGAGAGTCGACTTGACCTGAGGCACCGTAGAGGGAGGGACGGACGGAGCCGACTGTGGAGTAGAGCCAGGCTCTAACACACTCCGCATGACCTCGAACGCACCCCTGTCAGGCCGAGCCAGAGGTCCCCGCCCGAGAAGCTGAGAACCTCCCTCGGCACCGACAGTGATGGCCGAGGCCGATGTCGGAGCCGAACTCACCAGCGCCCGGCTCCGAGAGGAAGAGCGGGTCGGACAAGGGTCCGATGCCACTCACCCCTCGGAGCCGACGAGGGAAGTCCGGCGCCGAGATTCTTCGAAGAAGAAATCGGAGCCGACGGAGCCGAAGACATCGGTATCGGCTCCGACGCTACCACAGTCTCGGTTCAACGCCTGCCCGAGCTCAACGGAGTCGGAGGAGGAACATGTTGATGGACAGGGGCAGGCATCGACTGATGAGTCGGGCTCTGAAGCATTTGGGCCAGTGCCTCGGACTTAAGAAGTCGACTCACTACCCTCTGAAGGTCATGATCCGACAGCCTCGATGACCTAGAGGAGTGAGATTTATGGCTCCGTTCAGACAGCAGAGGAGATGCTGGAGCCGAATGAACGGAGCCAAGGGATGGTGACCTAGATCTCTTCCTAGATGTCAGCTCCGAAGGTCTGGTCGGAGCCGACAAGGGGATTTCTAATACCTCGGCTCCAGCCGGAGCCGAGGGAACCACAGAAGCTGTAGACTCATCGGCTCCAGCCGGAGCCGATGCAGGCAGGGTTTAATAGCCTTAGGTCTCGGCTCAGTAGCTGGAGCCGAGGACCTAGAAGCCTTGGAGGGCTTCCCAGAGACAGAAAGGAAATCCTCAGGCTTAAGTAGACCCCTTAGGATCAACTTGTTCTTTCTTTCCTGCAGGACCCTGGGACTGAAGCCGTGGCATACAGCACAGGAGTCCTGCAGGTGCAAAGGCCCCAGGCAGTAGACACAAGAAGTGTGACCGTCTGTCAGAGACATTTTCTGACAGCACGCATCACACTTCTTGAAGCCTGAGACCTTTGTGTCTTTAGACATCCTAGAACAAGAAAGTGTAACCACACACACTCAGTCAGACACACTGATTACACTTTATCTTATTTTTTAAAACTCAAAAATAAAACAACTATCAAGGGTTTTAATTAAGAGTAACACACACACACCACTAAGGAATGGGGGAAAGGCCTGAAGGCCCGAGGGAGAACTTTAAAGTTCTTGTGGAAAGAAACGGGATTTTATGAAAAAAGGGTTAGAAATCCACTAAACTAAGGGAAAAAGTAGTTAAAATCAAAAATAAAGGGGTTTAAGTATCCTAACTTACTGAAAGTTTACTTACCAAGAAGCCGGTAGAAAACCAACACCTCGATCGCTGTAGCGGCAAACGAGATCTGAGGTAACTCTCGCCTAGCATTGTGTGATATAAGGGGAGCCTCGAGCCGGTGGAACCAACTCTCGAGCTTTTAGAGTGGCCAAGTCGGAGCCGAGGTCGGCTCCGAACCCATCCAGCAAGAATGAAGGCGAGATAGACAACATAACATTGATTGGTTTCCAGCCTGAAATGGAGAAAATCTCCTGGACTGCTTGCCTACCTTGGTATAGTAGTAGGCATCCTGGAGATCTATAGACCACATCCAGTTGCCCTTCCTCAGTAGAGGCAGAATGGATTGAATCATGAACATTCAGAAGTCTGTTTCACACACTGATTTGAGATGACCGATATTCAAAACTGGCCTGAGGTCTCCTGTCTTTTTTTTTAGAACTAAAAATAACCAAGAACAGACTCCAGGTTCTAATTCATCTGGTGGGACCTGCTGGATAACTCTTTTTTTCCCCACAGATTTAAGAATTCTGCTGTTGCGGATTTCATCTGATTGAGTGGGTGGTAGTACTGTGACAGTCATTTTTTTCTTTTTTTTTTTTTTTGTGGAAGGGAAACAAAGGGAATAATATATCCCCTGGTGAGTATCCTTAGCACCCAAGTATCTGATGTGATGGCCTGCCAGGCTTGAAGATGCAAGGATAAGTGCACCCCAACTGCTTCCAGGGTGTGGCAGTTGGGCAATCCTTCTAAAGTGCTGGAAGGATTTCTCAATAAAGGGACCATGAAATCCATGATTCTGTGATCCACCTCTGTCCCTAGGATGACATCCATTAAAACTGCCCCCACCACCACTGGAGGGTCTGTCCCTGGGAGCATCTTGGTGAAAACCTTGAAATTTCCTGAACCACATATTCTTTTCTCCCTTTCTGGTTCTTGAAAAATGTCCTTTGAGGGTTGGAGAAGTGGATCCCAACTACAGATAAGGTATTACCATCTTGCTTGATCCTGGTATGAGTCTTCTTAACCTTTGGACCAAAAAAGTGTTAAACCATCAAAAGGGGTTTTAAGGAAGGACATTTTGAAGCCTTCTACAAAGTCACACAACTGCACCCAGGCATATCACTGGATAGCTACGCCACTGCCTCCTAGTGTACTATCAGCTGTGTTGGAAAGCAAACACGTGGATATGCTGGACATCGACTGGATGTCAGAAAGTGAGTTACCTGACAGAGATGTGGCTAGTTCTTGAGTCAAGTCCATCTGGAATCAAGTCATATGTGCAAGATAATTCACTGCTCTAAGTCTGTAAGTAATAGATGAACAAGTCCACTTCCTAAATCTGTCCAAAGCTCTTGACTCTCTGTTAGGAGGATGGATAGAGATACTCTCTTTGGCACAACCATGACATCTACTGGGGGACCCTTACTAAAGTGAGCTCTACCTTCTGATGCAACTAAAATCCTATCAGGTTTCCTTATGGGCTCCACTATATCAGGATCCTTCCAAGCCCTCTGTATTACTAGGTTCATCAAAGCATCAGCATGTAGTACAAATCAAGTGGTAGAAGAACAAGCTACCAGCTCCAAAAGCCTCAAGGAACACAGACTCTTTGGAGGAAGGTGTGTTGGTGGACCAACTCCCTCACTGCATCATCAATTCTAAAATGTCACCAAAGGTGACATCCTGTAGAGAGGATATTAGGGAGCCTTCCTTTCATCCAAGACTGAATCTTCTGTGACTAATTCTGGGGAGCCAAATGTCACCTCCTGTAAGTATGTTTTCTGAAAGCCTGCCTTGATATGGCTTCCAGAGATGGTGCAGAATCAGACTGGGAGCTCTCATGTTGAACAGCTCCAAGACTGAAGAAAGCTGGCTGTTCCTGTCAACCTGGCTATGTGGAGTTAGATGCAGTGTCAAAAAGGGTTTGGGACAGGTAGAACATGAGGAAAGTACCTCTTCTCCTGGCCTGTTAAGAGCCTTTTTGAAAGCATTGAATGCCAAAGCAGGGATCGGGGCTGAAGAGACCTCACTATGATCAAGAACAGTGGCAGGAATAGCCTCCACATTCCCGACCTTCCCTGGTTTCGAAGCTGACATTGGAGCTGAGCTATCTAGTGCCAATGCTACAAGGGGGTGGAGACGACTACAAAAACTTCAGAGACAGCATGGCTGCCTATGTCCAAGCACGAAAGTCTTGGTTCTTAGACTTATCCTGTTATGATAGATTAGAAGTCAAAAGAGTAAGGGACACAGTTGGAATCAAAGTCAAAAGGACTGTCAGCTCTAATGTGGGTACTCCAAGGATGCTCAGGCCTATATATCCCTGAAGGCCAAATCTACTTTGTAATGAGTGATAAAGGTATGAACCCTCGCCCATGTCGCTACCGCACAAATGGCATCTATTGGTAATTTTGCATGAAATGCGGAAGAGGTGGAGACAGCCCTAGTAAAATGAGCTTTTATTTTGTCTGGCAGCTGTTTATTTACTGACTGATAAGTGAACGAAATGCAGTCCGACAACCACCTAGACAGAGTAGTTTTTGCTACAGGAAAACCTTTTTTGCAGTCTGAAAATGATACAAATAGTTCTTATAGAAACGTAACTGTCTATGAACATCAAGCATATATTCTGCCTTATTGCCATACTTGGGGGAAAAAGCTGGTAAGTCTATGGACTGATTCAAGTTGGATTCTTAACATACTTTTGGTAAAAAGAGCGGGTTTGTTCGGAGTGACAGTCTGTCATTGTGGAACAACATATATGGGGTTTGATAGATAATGCTTGTAACTCAGAAACCCTCCTAGCTGAGGTGATAGCCACTAGGAAAATGGTCTTCCATGTTAAGAACTTTAAGTCACATGATGATGCAGGTTCAAAAGGGGGAAGAATTATCTGGAAAAATACAAAATTCAGGTTCCATTGTGGTAGTGGGGGCTTAATGGGTGGTCTCAAAAGATTAGTGCCTTTCAGAAAAGCTTTTGAAAGTCTGTGTGACATAATATTTGGTCCTTCATTCCCAAAATGAAAATTTGAGATTGCTGCTAATTGTACTTGAATAGTAGCTGCAGCTGCTCCCTCATTAAAAAGCTTCATTAAGAACTCCAGGGTGGAAGATATAGATGCTGAGTAAGGGTCAGTATGATTCTCTAATGCCCACACTGAAACTCTTTTCCATTTACTGAGATATAATCTTCTTGTAAATGTCTTGTGAGAAGAAATCAGGATATGTTGTGCTGCAGATGACAGGTTTTGTAGCCTGGTTATATTTGGAATTGGAGCAGCCAAGCTGTCAACTTGAGGGTCTTAAGCAATGGATGGAGAGCCCCTGATAAATGGATCAGAAGATCTGGTACTGGGTCCAGAATCCAAGGCTCTCCCTGAAGATGAGGCTGTAGGAAGGGGAAACAAATGTGGCAAGGCCAGGAAGGGACTATAAGTATTAAGGTCCTTCCCAAAGCACTGGCTTTCTGAAGAACTTTGGGTATTAGTGGAAATGGAGGGAAATCATAGAGGAGACCCAAGGGCCAATCCTGTACAAGGTCATCCCTTGGGGGTTCCCCCGGAGGGGGAATTAGGGCAAAGTAGCTGGTGCATTTTGTGTTCATGGACGTGGCAAAAAGGTCGCAGCAAGGCTGGCCCTATTTTCAGAAAATCATTTCCACTACTTCTTGCTTCAAAGACCACTCATGGGGCATTAAAATTGCTCTGCTGAGTTTGTTTTCTATCACGCTGGATTTCCCCGGGATGTGCATTGCTATCAGAAAGCATTTGGGAGGAAGTGGCCCACTGCCATACTCTCTGGGCCTCTCGATAAAGGGAATAGGATTTGGTTCCTCCTTGTTTGTTTATATACCAAACAACTGACATTTTGTCTGTCTGGATTGGAATTGTTCCTAATGGAAGAGAGTCTTGGAATGCTTGCAACGCCAGAAGCACTGCTGTCATCTCTGGGACACTGATACGAAAATGGGCCTCATGATCCTGCCTCTTGCCTTGGGCTGTTCTTCCCTGATAATGCCCCCCACCCTATCTGGGAAGCATCCGTGGTCACTGCGGCTAGTGGGGATGGGAGGATGAAGGGTCGACCTAAGGTTACTTGATCTGAATGTAGTCACCAACGTAGGTCTTTCCTGCAGGATTCTGTTAGCATTATCTGATGCTACATCGGAAGTTCCTGCATGGACCACTGGGTGAATAGGAGCCACTGTAAGATTCTCATGTGCATACAAGCTACGGGAATTACATAGATTGCTGCTGCCATCGTGCCTAGTACTTTGAGAATTGTCCTTGCTTGAGTCTTTTGTTTTTAAGAGGAAGTCTAGAACCTGTGCTTGAAGGGCCTATATCTTGTCTGGTGGAAGCTTTACCATCATTGTAGTAGTGGCTAAGTCTGCAAATATAAGTACAATATGTTGAGATGGCAATAAGGTAGATTTCTGTAGTTTATTGTAATCCGTAAACGAGCACAGAGATTCAAGGTGGTGTCTGTTGCTTGTGTAAGTAGATGCTTGGTTGCAGTGGTTAGGAGCCAGTCATCTAGATATGGAAACACTCGGAATCCTAAATGTCTCAGGTGAGCCATAACCACTGCCATGCATTTGGTGAACACTCTGGGGGCTGTAGTGAAACCAAAGGGCAGAGTTCGGAATTGATAGTGACTGGCTCCCAGCCAAAAGCACAGATGACTCCTGGATGGCCTGTCCATTTTTATGTGGTAGTACGCATCCTGGAGGTCTATAGAGCACATCCAATTATCTCTTCCCAGAAAAAGAAGTACTGACTGCAGTGTAACCATCTGAAACTTTGTCTTTTTTACAGATTTGTTCAGTCTGCTGAGATCCAGTATGGGTATCCAGTCCCCTGTTTTCTTTGGAACTAAAAAGAGTAAGTCCTGGATCGTATCTGGTGTGCAGGAACAGGTTGGATGACTCTTTTTTTCTAGCAACTTCCGAATTTCTATGATTGCTCATTTCCTGTGACTGGGTGGAACGTCCGGAATCCTTTTCATTAGTGGGGCTGGCATGGAAAAGGGTATATAGTAACCTCTGGATATGACACTTTGTACCCACTTGTCTTTTGTTATTTTTAACCAGGCCTCTGGGTACAAAGATAAGTGACCCCCGACTGCCTCCAGAGAGGGACAGATCGGACTCCTTTCAGGGGCACTGAAAGGGCTTAACAAAGAAAGATTCTCTGTTGCCCTGGTTTTACGGACCCCCTCTGCCATGTGGCTAGTGTCTTCCATTATTACTTCGTTCTCTGCCCCTGGATGAAGGTTCACCACGTGTGTCTTGAAAGGCTCTCTGGAATTTTCGAAACCACATTTTCCCCCCTTTTGATCCTTGGGATAGGGTCTAGAAGATGTGGAAAAACGGACATTGATGGCAGAAAGAGTCTTTCCTTCCTGTTCACTCTTGGTTAGTATTTCTTTGACTTTAGGCTCGAACAAGGACGAGCCATCGAAGGGGGTGTTAATAAAGGATGATCTGAAGGTTCCACAAAGTTACACAAGCACATCCAGAAATGTCTCCTAAGGGCAATTCCTGAACCTGCTGACTTACTCACTCCATCTGCTGCATAAGAAACTAGCCTCATGGATGAGTTCACTACTGAATTGAATGGTGCCATCTCTATATTGGAAGAATGCAAAGTTCCTGTAATCACGGCTGCACAGGTAAAAAACACACTCTCCAAAGCCAAGAACACAGCATCCATGGGACCAGACAACATCCCAGGCTGCGTTCTACAAGAACTATAGAATGAACTGGCACCCCACCTCAGTACCATGTTCAATCATAGCCTCACCTCAGGCTTTGTGCCCACTGAATGGCGCACAGCGATGGTTATCCGACCCCATAAAGATGGAGCCACCACGGACCAGGGGAACTACCGCCCCATTAGCATGACGAGCCTGGTCTGCAAGGCTATGGAATGTATCATCATGGAACTTATAAACAATGACATTGGTAATATCAAACTCTGGAGCCCACCCAGTTCGGGTTTGTAAAAGCCAGATCATGTGTCCTAAACCTGATAGACTTCTTTGAAGTGGTTACCAAAGCTGTAGATGAGGGTAAGGTGGTTCACACAGCCTATCTAGATCTCACCAAGGCTTTCACCACCATCCCCCACTCTGGAATTATAGATAAGCTCACTAAACTAGGTATAAATCCCTATGTCACAAGATGGGTTGCCAACTGGCTCACTGACAGAAACCACTCTGTGAAAGTAGCAGACTCCAAATCCAACTTCAGACCAGTGACAAATGGAGTACCACAGGGTTCAGTCCTGGGTCCTCTCCTGTTTGGCATCTACTTCTCAGAAGTACAGGCTAACACAAAAGGTCTTTGGCTGATGAAGATCACAGATGACTGCAAACTAGGAGCCAT
>NC_056746.1:962968839-963156339 GCF_019279795.1 Protopterus annectens
AAAGAATCAAAGAAGCAAGAACTAAATTTAGGTCCCAAGGAGAAGGAGGATTTCTTACAGGAGGTCTGAGAAGAAAAACTCCTTTCAAAAAGGCTTTGCAGAGTTTGTGGGACATTAGGGCAGATTCAGAAATACCCACATGGAAATTAGAAATAGCTGCCAATTGAACCTTAAGAGTAGATGGAGATGAACCTGCATGGAAGAGTTCAGCAAGAAAATCGAGGACTAGTTGGATGGAAGCGGTGAAAGGATCTACGTCCTTTCCTTGTGCCCAATATGAAAATCGTTTCCACTTACTCAAATCTTTCGAGTGGAAGATTTATGGGAAGCTATCAAAATATCTCTAACAGAGTGAGATAATTGAGGAAGCCTGGCTACGGTTGGAAGTGGAGGAACCAAGCAGTGAGGTTCAGAGAGGGAGGAGCGATGAAACTGACCCGACTGATGGATCAAAAGATCTGGAACTAGGTCCAGATTCCACGGTCGCTCCACAAGAAATCGATGCAGAAAGGGGAACCACACTTGTCGAGGCCAGTAAGGAGCAATGAGGATCAATGAGGCCTTCTGAGCGATAGCTTTCTGTATTACTTGAGAGATCAGTGGGAAAGGAGGAAATGCATACAGAAGTCCCGGGCCAAACTTGGACTAGCGTCCCTGCTGGGTTGGCCTGGTAAGGGAATAGAGTGAAGTATTCTCTGCACTTGCTGTTTTGGGGAGTAGCAAAAGATCGCAGCAAGGCTGACCCCACTTGAGAAAAATCTCTCTCACTACAGAGTCTTACAGAGTCCACTCGTGAGGCATGGGAATAGCTCTACTCAACTTGTCCAATGTGATTGGACTTCCCGGGATGTGCGTTGCTATCAGAAAACGCTGAGAAGAAATCGCCCATTGCCACAGTCTGAGTGCTTCTCGACACAGGGGTATGATCTGGTTCCGCCTTGTTTGTTGACGTACCACACTACAGACATATTGTCTGTCTGGATTGCAATCGTTCCCAAGGGAAGAGAGTGTTGAAGGGCTTGCAACGCTAAAAGCACTGCTCTCATCTCCAGAACATTTATGTGCAAGTGGCATTCATTTGGTTGCCATGTGCCCTGGACTGTCCTGCCCTGATAATGCCCCCCCCACCCGATCAGGGAGGCATCCGTTGTCAGAGTAGCAACCGGAGGAGGTGGAACAAATGGTCTCCCCAACAGGAGCTGGGGGGAAGACATCCACCACATGAGATGCTTTTTGCACGCTTGCGTGATCATAATGGTGTGAGACATTGGAAGTTCCTGGTATGACCATTGAGAAAAGAGCATCCACTGAAGGATCCGCATGTGGTATCTGGCCAATGGAAGGAGGGGTATGGCCGCTGCCATGATTCCCAACACCTTTAGAACTAACCTGGCTTTGGCTCTGTTGTTGTTGAGAAGTAGTGATACCAATTTTTGAATGTCTGATATCCTTTGGTTCGTTAGTGTTGCAGACATGTTTACAGTATCTAATTTTGCGCCTATGTAGGTAATAGTACGACAAGGCGACAAAATAGACTTTTCGCAATTTATTGAGATACCCAGTCTTTGACAGATGCGAAAAGTGTAATCTCTGGCCATCAGAAGGAGATGCTTGGTGGGAGCTGTGAGGAGCCAGTCGTCCAAATATGGAAACACCTGGAATCCTTGTCGTCTCAGGTGAGAAGCTACCACTGCCATGCATTTGGTAAACACCGGGGCAGTGGTGAGACCAAAGGGCAGGGCCCTGAATTGAAAATGACTGGTTCCCAGCCTGAAGCGGAGGAATCTTCTGGAGCGTCTGTTCATTTTTATGTGATAGTACGCGTCCTGAAGGTCTATAGAGCACATCCAGTTTCCTTTTCCCAATAGGGGAAGAATGGATTGCAGCGTGACCATCCGAAATCTTGTTTTCTTGACTGATCTGTTCAAGATACTGAGATCCAAAATTGGTCTCCAGTCCCCTGTTTTCTTTGGAACTAAAAAGAACCTTGAGTAGATTCCGGATCCTAGTTGGTCTGCTGGCACTGGCTGAATAGCTCTTTTTGCAAGCAGTTTTGAAATTTCCAAAGCTGCAAGATCCCTTTGAGCGGGTGGAACATCTGGAAGGGATTTTTTTGACTGATTTGGAAAACGAAGAAAGGGAATAGAATAACCTTCGGAAATGATGGACTGTACCCATTTGTCTCGTGTCAAGGATAGCCAGGCTTCTGGGTACAGTGACAATCTTCCCCCGACTGCCTCCGAAGATGGGCAGTCGGGCAACACCTCAGGGATGCTGAAAGGGCTTCTCAGAGAACGTTTCTCAATTGCCCTGGTTCTGCGGACCCCCTCTGCCTCTAGGGCGACGTCTACCATTGTTGTTCCCCCCTCTGCCTCTGGCGGGGAACCGACTCTGTGCGTCAGGCGAAGTCCCTTGGGATTGTTTACGGAACCACATCTTTCCCCCCTTCTGGCCTTTGGGGTAAGGCCTAGAAGGAGTAGAAAAACGGACTCCGACGGCAGAAAGGGTCTTGCCATCAGTCTCGCACCTAGTCAGGGTTTCTTTCACTTGTGGACCAAAAAGAGATGATCCATCAAAAGGGGAGTTCGTGAAAGACGTCTTGAAAGGTTCCGCAAAATTGCATAGCCGCATCCAGGCGTGCCTACGTAAGGCTACCCCTGTTCCTGCTGCTCTGCTCGCTCCATCGGCCGCATAAGAGAGGAGGCGCATGGAGGAGTTGGAAATAGAATTAAGGATAGCCAGCTGCGTGTTCATTTTCTCTTGGATACCCCCAGCTGTAGGGGCCTTCAGCATTTCACCCGCCTCTTTGATCAAGTCTCTTTGAAGACGAGTGAAATGGCCCAGGTAATTCAGCGACGCATAGTAAATGTCGCTGAGGAGAACATCCGCTTCCCGTACCTATCCATGGACCTAGATTCCTTGTTAGGTGGATGGACAGGCACTGAAGGATCAGCCAGTTCCTTTTTTGTGGCGGCAGCAACCACCATAGCATCCACAGAGACTCCTTTTGATAAAAATTCCTTGTCTGATGGAGCTGTGATGAATTTGGAGGGTCTCCTGGGAGTGGGGTCCACTGAATCAGGAGCCGTCCATGCCTTTTTTGCAACCACCTGCATGAGGGGGTCGAAGGGAGGGGACACCCAGGAGGTGGAAGGACGAGAGCCAAACGCCTCAAGATACACAGATTCGTCCTCCGAAGGGTTGAGGGCTGGCCAATTTCCCCTCTGTTTAAGGATCTCCAGAATGTCTGCAAATGAGACATCTTCAGAAGGGGAACGGGGGGAACCTCAGAATCATCCAGATCTGTGTCCGACGTAATAGACTCAGGTGAGTCAATGTGCTTCCTCTTGCACTTCCTCTTCCGAGGGGGCTCTTCTGCCAAATCAGGAGAGGCCTCGGAAGAGGATGAAATCCCAAAGGGAGCTCCTGAGGAGTTGGCTCTCTGCGGTCAGGGATGAGGGAGTGAGTCGACTTACCCTGAGGCAGCATAGAGGGAGGGGCTGACGGAGCCGACTGTGGAGTAGAGCCAGGCTCTAACACACTCCGCATGACCTCGAAAGCACCCCTGTCAGGCAGAGCCAGAGGTCCCGCTCCGAGGAGCTAAGGACCCCTCGGCACCGACAGTGATGGCTCCGAGGCGATGTCGGAGCCGACTTCACCCGCGCCGCAACACCGAGAGGGAGAGAGGGGTCGGACAATGGTCCGATTCAACTCACCTCCTCAGAGCCGACGAGGGAAGTTCGGGGCCGAGATTCCTCCATGGAAGAAAACGGAGCCGGCAGGAGCCGAAGACAATTGTCTCGGCTCCGAGGTAACCACAGTCTCGGTTCCGACACGACCCGGCTCCGAGCTCAAAAGAGTCGAAGGAGGAAGGAGTTGATGGACCGGGACAGGCACCGACTGATGAGTCGGGCTCTGAAGCATCTGGGCTAGTGCCTCAGACTTGAGTAGTCGACTCACCACCCTCTGAAGGTCATGATCGGACAACCTCGATGACCTAGAGGAATGAGACCTTTGGCTCCGTTCAGACAGCAGGGGAGATCCTGGAGCCGAATGAACGGAGCCAAGAGAAGGTGACCTAGACCTCTTTCTGGTTGCCGGCTCCGAAGATCTTGTCGGAGCCGACACGGGTACCTCGATAACCTCGGCTCCGGCCGGAGCCGAGGAAGCCACAGAAACTGTGGACTGAGACTTATCGGCTCCAGCCGGAGCCGATAAAGGCAAAGGTTGAACAACCTGAGGTCTCGGCTCAGAAGCCGGAGCCGAAGACCTCGATGCCTTGGAGGGCTTCCCTGTTGAGACAGACAGGGAATCCTCAGGCTTCAACAAGCCTCTCAATATGAGCTTGTTTTTCCTTTCCTGCAGGACCCTGGGGCTGAAGCCATGGCAGACAGCACAGGAGTCCTGCAGGTGCAAAGGCCCCAGACAATAGACACAAGAAGTGTGAGCGTCTGTCAGAGACATTTTCTGACAGCACGCATCACACTTCTTGAATCCGGAGACCTTTGCTTCTTTAGACATAGCCTAACTGGTGAACACAAACACACACTCAAACACACCAGTTATACCCTGTCAGAAAAAATTACTTTAGTAAAATTACTAAAAAATAAAGTAGAATAAACAGTAGCTTAACTACACAAACACTCCCTAGGGAAGGGAAGGCCCAAGGCCCAAGGGAAGAACTAAAGTTCTTTTAAGAAAAAACGGGAAAAAAAATTAGGTCGGGGATAAAGTTCAATGAACTACACTAATTTGACAATAATTAAACTAAAAAAGGGGAAAACAGAGTAACTTTTAATAGAAAAAGCTTAAACTCACCAGGAACCGGTAGAACAACCAACCTCGAAGCTGTAGCGGCAAACGAGATCTGAGGTAACTATCGCCTAGCATTGTGGGATATAAGGGGAGCCTCGAGCCGGTGGAACCAACTCTCGAGCTTTAGAGTGGCGAGTCGGGCGAGGTCGGCTCCGAACCCATCCAGCAAGAATGAAGGCGAGATAGACAACTTAACATCTATCACTTATCTCTCCAACAGCTACAGGAATGACCATGTCTTCTGCGAAGTAGCAAACGAGATCTGAGGTAATAGTGAGGGATGCGTTATGGGTAAGGAGAGGTGCCCAAGAGCTTTTCAGTTGCCACAAGCTATTCTAACAGCTGAGTCGGATCCGATCCCATATGTGTGGATGAAATGAAAACCAACAATATCAGATACACTGATTTAACCTTTGCGAAAGAGTGACTTTGGGTGCAGCTTTTCCTAATTTAGCACTGGGGAAGGACAAAAATAACTGTCATATTTTCTGAACAGCTTAGTGCAGTGTAGATAAAAATGTAACTTATGATGAACATCAAATAAATGCAAGGTATATTAACTCTTGTTTGAGAAACATGGGAAGAAAACTGGAAGATTTATGGATTGATTAACGGATGATTCCAAAGCCACCTTGTGGAGGAAAAAGGCACTGATTTTCAGGGACATTCTGTACTTATGAAAAATTACATATGGAGGCTTTGAGGATAATGCAGGCAGCTCTGAAATTCTCTTGGCGTAAGTGGCAGCCATCAGAAATAATGTCTACCACGATAAGATCCACTTTTTCAGGCAAAACCTGCAAAGGAATGGCAATATCCCATAGAGGGTGTGGGTCTCCTAAGTGCATGTCAAAGCAAGAAACTATCTTGAAGAAAGGCCTTGAACAATCTAAGGGAAACTATGTGTGTATGATTCTTTCCTATGTGAACTGAGGAAATTGTAGCTAACTGAACTTCAACAGTGGAAAAGCTGGCACCATTTTGAAAAAGATGTGAGAGGAAGTCTGTTTCACAAAATTATTTCATTTGCTTAAATCCAAAACTGGCCTGAGGTCCTTTCTCTTCTTTGGGACCAAAAAGAATCTGGAATAGATACCAGATCCACACTGGTCTGGTGGGACCTCCTGGATGACTTAGTTTTCTAACAGCTTTTGGATTTTGATAGCTGCAACCTTCTCTGATGGGACAGCTTGTCCGGAAAGTGTTTGTGCATTTTCTTTGGAGGGAAATAAAAAATGGAATTGTGTAACCTCTGGATATGATTCTTAGCACCTATGTATCTAAGGTGATGGCCTCCATGCTTCTGGGTATCAGGCAGAAGGGATACACCCCAGTGGAGCTTGAGATCCAGCTGCTATGCTTGGAGGTGACAAATGAGATATGAGGTGATTCTGTCAGAGTTAGGTATTATGGGTTGAGGAGGCAGAGCTCGGGGGCTGAAGTCTTGAAAATGGCAGGTCTTGAATATGATAACCCACAAGTTAAAAGCAGACAGAAAAGACAATACTAGATCTAAATCTCTATCCAAGAGAGAAAATTAAAAATCTCATTTGTCATACCATCTGGAAGGTTCTGAGAACACAGACATGCTAACCTCCTCAAAACAGTACAAGTGGCCATACACCTTGAAGAAGTATCAACAGAGTCGTACACACAGTGTATACAATAAGTAGAGACTTAAATAATAGAGAAATTTTAATTATTTAAAGCAGATATTTTGTCACAAGAAGAAACTGAACACAAAACAGTCCTCATACGTTCACGATTAGTCAGGACCAACTTTAACGTGAGCTTGACAATTCAAAATTCTGAAAAATCAAGGCTGCAGAAGCATACACTTTTTCCCCATGCTTATCCTTTTCTTTTGGTGGCTAGAAGGACTGGCCGTGGGACTAACAGTTTGTTCCATGGTCAAGCCAACAATGTTGCCTCTTTCCAAAGGAAAACAAGCAGCAAATGCCAGTAAAAATAAAAAGTTTTTAAAAGTCACTTTTTTCCCCAGACAAACAAAGTAAAAAGTACTTTAAAGCACTTTGTCAGCCCCTCAAAGTACAATAAACACAATTTCTCCTAAAACATGATTTCAGTTATTTTAAACAACTTTTAAATTGATGGGAAAAAAAAAAAGAGTGCTTCTTTTTAAAAGTACAATACAGTCTTGTGACAGTCTGTTAAAATACAAGCCCCTAGCTTTAAAATAATTTTCCTGAATGCAGAAGTATAAATAATAACCACAATTATTAAATGAAAGTTTCTTCCCAAAATGGAACTTATCTGACCAGCAAAGGAACAGCACAAGCTGGCAGTCAATCCCCAAAAGCCTTAAAGGAGCATACTCTTCAGCCTCAGTACAGCTTGGAAGGGCTTGGTACCCAAATTATAAGTTATGTACTCACCATAACTAGGCATCTGTGTTGTCCATTTTCATTCTTCCTCAATAATAGGTTCGGATCTGATCCTCGGATCTGACTTGGTCGCATTTATTAGACTTTGGATCCAGCTCTCGAGTTCCTCCCTCTACCCATAATGCTCTACTCTATCCCTATTGTCTCAGATTGAGTTTGCTGCCTAATCTCCCCCTTGTCCAAGAGAGAAAAAGGATATACCGAAATAAAGACAGGGCTCAAACCTGGAACAGTATGTTCCAAACACAGTCCAATAGGTTCTTCCAGAAGAAAAAAAAAAGGATGGCAGATGGATGGAAGGGAAGGTGAGGAAGAATGAAAATGGACAACACAGATGCCTAGTTATGGTGAGTACATAACTTATAAATCTGATGTTGTCTTTTTCATTCTTCCTCACTAATGGGGCAGAGTCCCCAGCTATGTAAACCTTGGGTGGTTCTCATGGAAGAATATTCCAGAGCACTGCCAAACCAAAAGAGGCTCTATTTCTGGATATGATGTCCAATTTGTAATGTGAAATAAAGGTATGAGCGTTGGACCATGTGGCTGCTGCACAAATGTTGTCAACAGAGGTCCTTCACCAAAAAGCTGACGAAGTAGCCATAGATTGAGTTGCATGAGCTTGGGGAGGTCTTGGTAACACTAAGCCTTTTTCAGAATAAATTAGTGAAATGCAATCTGGAATCCATTTGGGCAGGGTAAGTTTAGAAACTGATTGAACCAGATTTCGACAGCACAGTGGTGCAGCAATAGCATTGTCGCCTCACAGCAAAAGGTTCTCCAGTTCGATTCTTGGCTGGAGTGCCTTCTGTGTGGAGTCTGCATGTCCTCCCTGTGTTCATGTGGGTTTCCTCTGGGTGCTCTGTTTTCCTCCCACATTATAAAGATATGCGTCTGGAGCATTTCTCTCTGGGCTTTCCCAATATAAACAAATGTTAAATAAATAAATAAATAAAGATTTGAGGAAAAGGATATGAAAAGCTGATCTCACTTTCTAAATTGCTTTGTCCTGTTAAAATCAAAACATAGTTGTCTGTGTACATCAAGAGGATGCAGCATGTACTCTCCCTTACTGGAAAAATTCAGAAAAAAGACTGGTAAATTAATGGACTGGTTGATGTTATTCTCAAAGCCACTTTAGGCACAAAAAAAAGGGTTAGTCCGCAGAGAGACCTTATGAAAAATAATGTGGGGGGGGGGGGGTTCGCTGAAAGAGTGTGGAGTTCAGAAATTCTTTTTGCTGAAGTTATTGCTTACATAAAGACCGTGTTCCATGACAGACATTTTAGATCATATTTGTTTAATGGTTCAAAGCGTTTCTGAGTTAAACCCTGAAGAACTACTGTAAGGTCCCATGGTGATGAGGGATGCTTTACCGGAGGTCTGAGGAGAAAAACTCCCTTCATAAAAACTTTACACATTCTAGAGGAAGCCAGAGAAAAAGATTTACTTCCTGAATGTAAATTAGAGATTGCTGCCAACTGGAGTTTAATTGTAGAAAAATTGGCCCCTTGATTAAAAAAAGGTTGTGAGAAAAAGGAAAACTGCATAACTTGGGACTGAAAAGGGATCAATGTTTTGGTTAGAAGCCCATAAAAATAACCTTTTCCATTTGCTCCTATACACTTTCTTGGTGGAAGTTTTTGTGATGCCAAAATAATGTCACAAACTGGGGAAAGAGCTTGGACTGTCTGAGCATTACTGGAAGCGAAGAAACCATGTGGTTAACTTGAGGGCTAGAAGTTTGGGATGTTGAATCCCTAATGGGTGAGACAGGAGATCCTGATGAGACTCCAGTATCCAGAAAGGATAATGAAGATGAGACCGTAGGAAAGGGAATCAAATTTGCTGGGGCCAGAAAGGGGCAATGGGAATTACACAGCTCTTCAGTCTGCTTACTTTCTGTAAGAACTTTGGAATTAGGGGAAGAAGAGAGTAAGAGTAAAGGAAACCAGAGGGGCAAGCATGAAACAGAGCATCTCTCAATGACTTCCCCTGATGGGAGGATCAGAGCAAAGTACTTGTTGCACTTGCTGTTGAGAGGGGAAGGCAAATACATAGCTGCAAGGTTGCCCCAATGCCTGAATATCATATTTGCTACTGACTGGTTGAGAGACCACTCATGAGGTATCAGAACAGATCTGCTCAGTTTGTCTGCTACCACACTGGTTTTCCCCAGAATGTGTGTTGCAGTTAGAAAGCTGTCTGAAGAGATTGTCCATTCCCAAACTCTCACTGCCTCTCTGTACAGAGGGTAAGATCAGGTTCCTCCTTGCTTCTTGATGTACCAGACTACTGACATACTGTCTGAATTGCAATAGTCCCCAGAGGGAGAGACTCTTGAAATGCCTGCAATGCTAAAAGGACTGCTCTCATCTGTAGAACGTTGATATGCAATTTGGTCTCTTGGGGGGACCACATGCCTTGAACTGTCCTTCCCAAGTAATGCCCCCCCCCCACCTCAGTTGGGAGGTATCTGTGGTCATTGTGGTAACTTGACTTGGAAGAACAAAGGGTCTGCCCAGATAAAGGTCATCAGACTGAAACTACCAATGAATATGACGTATAAAGATTGGGGTGAGTTTTATCTGCAAGGACAGGGGCTGATGCAGAATGGACCACTGTACAGCTAAGGTCCACTGGAGAATTTGCATAAATAAGCGAGCAAAGGGAAGCAATATTATGGCAGCTGACATCGACCTCATTGCTAGTAGCACTGACTTTGCTGATGGATAAGGATGAGAGAGAATATTCTGTACTTGATGTCTTAAAGAAGCAATGTGGTGGAGAGGTAAAGATGCCACCTGATTTGTTGTATTCAGAAGCATTTTGATAAATTCCAGCCTCTGAAATGGAGCAAGCTGAGATTTAGCAAGATTGATTGAAATGCCTGATGTTTTGCAAATCTGGAGCAAATCGTCCCTGGCTTGTAGGACTTGATGCCTGGATGGGGTGGTGAGGAGCCAATCATCTAGATATGGAAAAACCTGGAATCCCTTGAGCCTCAATGAGCTGCCACTACTGCCATGCAGTTGCTAAACACCCTGGGGGCTGTGGTGAGTCCAACGGTCAGAGCTCTGAATTGGTAATGATTGGTTTCCAGCCAAAATGAAAGAAACCTCTGGGATCGTCTGTCTATTTTTATGTGATAGTACATGTCCTGGGGTCTATGGAGACCATCCAGTTGTCCTTGTGCAGAAATGCCAGAATGGACTCAGCTGTGACCATTTGGAACTTTGCCTTCTTCACAAACTGGTTCAAACTGCTTAGATCCAAAACTGGGCTGAGGTCCCCTGTCTTCTTCGGTACTAAAAAGAAGCATGAGTAAGTTCTGAATCTTATCTGGTCTGGTGGGACCATCTGGATGACTTTTTTTCTAGCAGCTTTTGCATTTCTCATGCTGCTTCCTTCCTCTGACTGGGTGGAACATTGGGAAGTTTCTTCTTGTGACCATGAGAAAGGCAGGAAAAGGATAAGTAGTAACCTATGGATATTATTCTTAGCACCCATAAATTTTTTGTGATAACTGTCCAGATGTCTACGTGCAAAGAGAAACGACCACCGACTGCCTGCAGAGTAGAGCAGTCAGGCAGCGCTTCAGGAGCACTAATAGGGCCTGTCTGAAAAAGAATCCCTAAAACCCTGGTTCTGTGGGCCTCCTCTGCCTTTATGACGACATCTGACATTAAAATTTTCTCCTCTGCTTCTGGAGAAAGTGTCCCCCTTGAATCCTGGAAAGACCCCTGAGACTTATGGAACCACATCTTCTTACCACCTCTCTGGTTTCAGAAGGAGGTACGTTCAGGGGTAGAAAACTTGATTCCTATGGCAGGCGGGGTTTTTTACATACTTTTTACTGTGAGTAAGCGTATCTTTAACAGATGGACCAAGCAAGTATGTGATATCAAAAGGGTCATTGATAAAAGACGTCTAGAGCTCCAAAAAATCGCATACAGTTGTATCTCCTTATGGCAATACCTGAACCTACAGCTCGTGAGGCACCTTCAGCTATCTGAGAGATTAGCCTCATCAACACGTTTGAAATAAACAAGAAAGTGGCCATCTGACAGGAAGTCCATCTGAAGTCCTCAGCAGACATAGACTGAGAGAGAGACAGAGAGAGAGAGAGAGACAGACAGAGAGACAGAGAGAGAGACAGAGAGAGAGAGAGAGACAGAGTGAGAGACAGAGAGTTCCTTAGTCAAATCCCCCTGAAGTATAGTAAAATGTGCCAAATAGGTAAGTGACCTCAGGACAAATGTGGCTGAGACAAACAATCACTTTCTGAATCTGCTCAATGCTCTAGACTCCCTATTCGGCAGATAGAAGAGCTTTGCTTTGCTAGCTCTTTCTTAGTGTCTGCCGCCACCACCATAGTATCAACCAGGACTCCTTTGCTCCAGTGACAGCAGTCCAAGAAAATTTGCCGTGAAGCTTGGGTAAAGGTTCGACAGTGCCTGGCTCCTTCCATGCCCAACGGTAAACCAGGTCAATAAATTCATCCACTACATAGATGGTCCAGCGCCAAAAGCCTCCAGGAACACCAATTCCTCAGATGAAGGAGTTTGGGATGACCAGCCACCTTTTTGCTTAAGGATTTCTAGGATATCTCCAAATGAGATGTCATCAGGTGGTGATCTGGAGTTTCCTTCTCCTTCATCAAAATTGGTGTCTTCCAAGACAGACTTCATGGGGGAGTCTATGTGCCTCCTCTTACATGTCCTCTTCCGAGGAACCTCCTCTGTGAGATGTTCAGGGGAGGTATCGGAAGACATGGGGAGTTCTCCTAGTGGAACCATCTGGAGACTAACTGGAACTGGCTGTCTTTGTGGAGCAGGTCTGATGGACTCAGAGCTCAGAACCAATGAGGGGTAGGGGATAAGATCTGAGACACGAGACAACAGTTTTCTATGAACAGATAAAGATAAGACCCTTTCTACCACCCTGAATGCCAAGGGGCCAGGGGGAACCTGTTCCCCCCTCCTCTGAGCCACAGCTTCTGAAGAAGGCAGATAGGAACCACTCCTGGATCTGAGCCTCAAGGGAAGAATTGGACCTGTGCTGTCCAGGATAGAACCTCCAAGAGGAAAGGATGGATCTGACAAAAATGGAGCAGAGCTCAACCCATTGGATCTGGCACAGACCTATTGGCTCCAAGACCCGCTCCAATCTGAGGGTATTGGACTGGAGCCAGTCAGGGAAATCACCGGAGAGGAAGAAAGAACTGTCCTTGGATCCGACACCAAAACTCTCCATGATCTCAGAGCCTGGGACTCTGAAACTGCAGGTCACATCAGAGAGGGAGAAACAATGGATTTCGTAGGTACACACAGATCCAGCAGGAGACAGAGCTGGAAGGACCTCCATATGGATCTGAGCTCTGAGGAATTTACACATCATCCTATCCACATCTGCCTCTAACAGACTTCTGAAAGACCTTGAAGATGCCATGGAAGGGGTTTGAAGTGTTTCTTTGAAGTCTTACAACATTAGGTGGGCAGAGAAGGGGAAATGGGTTTCAGTGTGTACTCTGGGGTACAGCTTCTATTGACTGAAGTGGTCCTTGGATCCAAGGACTTAAGATCCAAAGAAAAAGTAGACAGTAAGGAGGATATAACAATACAAGCTGAACCTTTTGGATCCGATGAAGGCATTGGCGCTAAAGATGGCCCAAGAGGTTATGGATCCGAGGAGGATGGGTCTAACCACAACGGCTGCAAACAAGATCTAAGGCAATGGGGATGGATCAGAGCATTATGGGTAGAGGGAGGAGCTCAATAGCTGGATCCAAAGTCTAGTATATATGGCCGAGTTGGATTCAAGGATCAGACTGAACCCATTAGTGAGGAAGAATGAAGAGGACAACATAAGATCCTGTCTTTTAGTCAGTTCAGTTTGAGCTGCCGGAGAGTTTGGGTACATTAAAGGTGCCCTGAAGCTTCGGAAACAGTCCAGCTGTTATATCCTTGGCAGGATATAACCCATATAGCTGTCTACTACACAAGTGATCAATATGACAATCATGAAATTCTGCTTTTCTGTTACGGGCTGCTTAGGTTTTCTCCTGAATTTGGAAGAGAAGTTGTATCCCTGATGACAAGGAGGATATTTTCCCACAGTTTAAAGAAGCTGTGTTGACTGCATTTTTTTGTTGCAGAGGATGGTGCACAGAGAGGAAACCTGTGAGGAGTAAGAACTACCCATGAACTACCACATAGGCGGTAGTCTACTTAACACCGAATGTGTGATAAGAGACCTTGGGACACAGGTGGACAGTAGTCTCTCCTTTGATAATCACATCACCACAGTAGACAGGAAATCCTTCTACATGGCACACCTCATCACAAAAGGTTTCTCATCCAGGAAAAAATAGGTCATTGTTCCCCTCTACTCATCACTCATTAGACCCATTATAGAGTACAACGCCCCTTTTGATATGTACCTCACAAGACATCTACAACAACTGAAAAGGCCACAGAAATACCTCACAAAGAGGATTATTGGCCTCAAACAGATGCCCTACGCAAACCGTCTCAAAAAACTCCAGCTTTACTCAGTCGCATATCGCCTACTCAGAGGCGACCTCTGCCTAATATACAAAGCTATGTCAAACCCAGAGCTGTTGGACATGCTCCACTTAAAGAAATCCCTCCGAGCTACACACTCTAGGGACCTAAACCTTGTCACCACAATAAACAGAACATGCTGGAGGGATAGTTTCCTGTCCCAGAGACTTCCCATACTCTAGAACAAACTACCTATCTATATCAAACAAAGCTCCTCATTAGCACTCTTCAAGAAAAATCTTGATGATTGGATGGGAGATAGGAAATTCACCCCGGGGATCACTTCTATTGCTCTGCTTGACAGGGGCACAAGAAAAAATTTCTTGGGTGGCAAAAGCCAGGGTACCGTTTGGCTAGGCTTACATAGGCCCTAGGGCCAATAGCCTAATACCTACCTATGAATTGAGTTCATATGTTCTGTCTCTGACTGAGAATGTTCTTATTCAACTAGTCAATTCATCATCTGGTGAGACAACAATTTCTCATTAAACATGAACAAGACCAAAGAGATCATTGTTGACTTCAGAAGAAGGCATAAAACACACGCTCCATGAACAACCCACAATGAAATACTAGAGAGAGAGGAAATCACAAAATTCTTGGGGGTATATATCACAGATGATCTCACATACTAATAATTAATACTGTATATAATACTGCTACTGTAAAGAAAGTGAACCAATGCCTTCGTTTCCTGCGAATGCTGAGAAAGGCAAACCTCCCCTCTCCAATCCTTACCATCTTCTATAGACGTACCATAGAGAGTATACTAACCAACAGTCTCACAACCTGATATGGTAACTGTTCCACCTCAGACAAAAAGGCTCTTCATAAAGTGGTTAAATTAGCAGAGAAGATCATTGGAACCACGCTCCCTGCCATCAAAGAAATACACCTGTCATGATGTCTCAGTATGGCCAACAAGATTATCAGTGACATTACCCACCCTGCCCATAGACTTGTTCAACTACTTATCTTCCAGTAAATGTTACTGCAGTATGAGATGCAAAACAGACAAATACAACAAGAGCTTTTTCCACTGGCCATCAGACTACCAAACTCATAGTAACTCAACACTATGCTGAACTCTGAACTCTAGAAAGGCTGTTGGAATTTCCAACAGTGATATCACATATTTTTCTGCAATAACTTTGGTGCAATAATCCCACTGGGATTCTCTTAATTGATATTCTTATGCAATCCTAAATGTGCAAAATGATTACAACAATCCTAAATTTGCAATAATGATTACAGTGAAAAGTTCCTCCTTTCTGTGTAATTTTCATGTATAGTTAGTTAAGAGTCTAAGTCAGTAATGTGTGTAATGTCTGTAGTAGCAGTTGTAATACAGATTGTTTATGTGTGAAAATGTCTCCACTTTGAGGAGTAATGAAACTCTGGTGATGCACAAGTTGTATAATCTAAAAGACAATAAAGTTTACTTTGACTTTGAGTTCTTTCAAGAAATGAGAATGAGCTCTGATTTAAAAGGCTGAAATGCAGAGAGCCTAAAAGAATAGATCTTTGTTGGACTAAGAACCAGTTGACTTTTTTTGAACTAAGCAATGAAGTTCTTATCTTGGAGACAAGGACATAAATTTGCATAGTGTGTTTGCTGTAATTTATACAAAGGTAATGTTCTTTTCTGCGGCAGAGGCTGAAATGGGCAAAGCATATTTTAATTGTACCATTAGGTTCCCTTACCCTATGGCCTACCTACCTCAGTGAGATAGGAAGTGGGAGATTCCATACCCAGAACAGAATCTGAGGTACTCCTGTTTTAGTAATTAGGAATGTGAAGCTGGAAATTTAGATTTGGTCTACACAGAGACTGAGGTATTTGCAGGAGGTGGTGATATTAAGACAATTATTTTGGTTATCAAGAAATGCTACATAACAGGGAGCACTTTTAAATCTATAAGTGGTCCAAACAGCATGACTTTGGTTTTCTTTGCATTTTCAGAATTAGTTTCCTGGAGCTTAGTCAGTTGGTTGGGGTTATAAAGTTTTGGTGAACTGAAGTTTAATGTTATATAGTATGGTGAGTATGATCTGTAGATGATCATGTCATCTTCATAAAGAATTATATGGAATTGGTGGTTGTGTGAGGGGGAGTTGGTTAATATAAGTGGAAAAAAGTATAGGAGACAGCACAGAACATTAAAGGACACTTTTGATGAGGGACAAATAGGGGAGGTGGATGAATTAGAAGTTATGTACCTACCATAACGTTCCATGTTAGTTGTCTTCTCTCGCCTTCTTTCTTGCTGGTTCGGAGCCGATCCTCGGCTCCGACTCGGCACTTGCTTTAGCTTGAGAACTCCTTTTACCAGCTCGAGGCAACCCTATATCCCATGATGCAAGGCGGAACTACCTCAGATCTCGTTTGGTAGCTAACCTACCCTGCTAAAGACTATCCTAACAATTAGGAAAACAAGTTCCTAATAGAAGTCCTCATATGAAGGCTCAGGAGGAAAACAACCTAATAGGAACTCTTCAAGATCTGTCCAGGCCAGGGGGAAGGAGGGAGGGACGCAAGAAAGAAGGCGAGAGAAGACAACTAACATGGAACGTTATGGTAGGTACATAACTTCTAAATGTTAAGTTGTCAATCTCGCCTTCATTCTTGCTGGATGGGACCGCGTCCCTAGCACCTGTATCCCGGGTGGCTCAATGGAACAGACTCTTGAGAACTGTGGAACCAAAACTGGCCCTATCTCTGCAGGTCAAGTCCAACTTGTAATGAGAGACAAAGGTATGAGGCGTAGCCCAAGTAGCTGCTGCACAAATGGTATCAATGGGTAGTCTATCCTGAAAAGCTGCAGAAGTGGATAGACTCCTGGTTGAGTGTGCTTTTGGTTTAGAAGATAGCTGTTTGCCTCTGAGAGAGTACACATAGGAAATGGTGGAAGTCAACCATCTGGATAAGGTCACTTTAGAAACTGGAAGACCTATCCTGTTTTCTGCATAGGAGACAAATAATTGGTCCGATTTTCTGAATTGTTTAGTTCTATGCAAATAGTACCTGAGCTGACGATGGACATCCAGAAAATGCAGTTTCTGTTCAGCTCTGTCGGAATAGTTTGGGAAAAAGACTGGTAGATCTATAGATTGGTTAATATTGGTTTGAGACACGACTTTGGGGAGAAAGGAAGGGTTAGTTCTTAATGATACCCTGTCCTTATGAAAAACCAAATAAGTGGAACGAATGCAGAGAGCTTGAATCTCGGAAACCCTTCTTGCAGAAGTGACAGCCAGTAAAATATAGTTTTCCAGGTCAATAACTTCAAAGAACATGAAGCAGACGGTTCAAGGGAGGTAGTATCAAGGATGCCAACATTAAGTTTAGATCCCATTGCGGAGGAGGATGCTTTATAAGTGGTTTTAGGAGAAAAACTCCTCTCAGAAAGGCCTTGCATAATCTATGAGACATAATGTTATTGTCATGCAAGCCAACATGATACTTGGAAATAGCAGCCAGTTGTACTTTGACTGTAGATGACGAGGATCCTGAATGAAAAACCTCCGCCAGGAAATCTAAAACAGAATGTACAGGAGCAGTAAAGGGATCAATATTTCTGGAATTTGCCCAAATAGAAAAACGTCGCCACTTGCTAGCATAAACAGTCCTAGTGGACGACTTCAAAGAAGACACTAAAATGTCTCTGACTGAGTCAGAAATCATCGGTAGCCTGGCTAAGGAAGGAAGTGGAGCAACCAAGCAGTGAGGTTGAGAGAATGAATGGCCCGGTGCTGCTGACCCGACTGGTGGATCAAGAGATCCGAACTGGGTCCAGATGCCAGGGCTGCACCAGAAGGTGATGATGCAGAGACGGAAACCAAATTTGTCGAGGCCAATATGGGGCAATGAGGATCAACTTGGCTCTCAAAATGGTGGCTTTCTGAATGACTTGTGGAATCAAGGGATAAAGGGGAAAAGCGTACAGAAGTCCCCGGGGCCAATCCTGGGTTAGAGAGTCTCTCAGGGGTTGGCCTGGAAGGGAAAGAGAGTGAAAAATCGGGCACTTGTTGTTTTGAGGAGTAGCAAAAAGATCGCAACAAGGAGTGCCCCACTTCAGAAATATCTGATCCACTACAGATTGATTGAGAGACCACTCATGAGGCATCAGAATGGATCTGCTCAGCCTGTCCGCCAATAGGTTGGACCTGCCGGGGATGTGCGTTGCTATCAGAAACCGCTGAGAAGAGATCGCCCATTGCCAAAGTCTGAGAGCTTCTCGACATAACGGATAGGACCTGGTCCCGCCCTGTTTGTTGATGTACCAGACCACGGACATGTTGTCCGTTTGTACTGCAATAGTCCCCGTGGGAAGAAAGTCGTTGAGGGCTTGCAACGTTAAAAGCACTGCTCTCATCTCCAGGACATTTATGTGCAGATGGTATTCTATGGGTTGCCACGTCCCGTGGACCATCCTGCCCTGATAATGCCCCCCCCACCCGATCAGAGAGGCATCCATAGTGACTGTGGCAACTGGAGGAGGGGGAATAAAGGGTCGGCCCTGATGAAGAAGAGGGGAAGACATCCACCAGTTCAGATGAGCTCTGCACGACTGTGTGACTAAGATTTCGTGCCTCATCGGAAGACTGTGGTACGACCACTGCGTGAATAGCATCCACTGCAGAAGACGCATGTGGAAGCGAGCCAGTGGTAGAAGAACAATGGCCGCAGCCATAAGACCTAGAACCTTGAGTATAAATCTGGCTTTGATCTTGTTGCTTTGCAAAAGAATCCGAACAAATTTTTGGATGTCCAGAATTCTTTGATCTGTTAGTCTGGCTAACATTTTGACGGTGTTTAATTCTGCGCCTGTAAAGGTGATAGATTGGCAAGGCAGCAGAGAAGATTTTTCGAAATTTACTGAAATTCCCAAACTCCTGCAAAGGTGAAGAGTGTAGTCTCTGGACTGAAGAAGCTGACACTTGGTGGTGGCGGAGAGGAGCCAGTCGTCCAAATAAGGAAACACCTGGAATCCTTGACGTCTCAGATGAGCTGTGACCACTGCCATGCATTTGGTAAACACTCTGGGGGCTGAAGTGAGGCCAAAGGGCAGGGCTCTGAATTGGTAATGACTGGTCCCTAGCCGAAAAAGGAGAAACCTTCTGGAGCGTCTGTGAATCTTTATGTGATAGTACGCATCCTGAAGGTCTATAGAGCACATCCAGTTGTCCTTGCCCAGAAAGGGCAGAATGGACTGAAGCGTGACCATCCGGAATCTTGCCTTCTTGACAAATCTGTTTAGATTGCTCAGGTCTAATATTGGTCTCCAATCTTCCGTCCTTTTGGGGACCAAAAAGAATCTCTCGAGTAGACGCCGGATCCTACCTGGTCTGCCGGCACAGTCTGGACGGCTCTTTTTTCTAGGAGCTTTGAAACCTCCTGTTCTGCCAAATCCCTTTGACCGGGTGAGATGTCTGGAAGGGATTGTTGAGGTAGGAAACCTTTCGAAGGGGATTTTGTAACCCTCGGATATGATCGACTGTACCCACATCTCTTGTGATAGGGATTGCCAGGCTACTGGGTACAGTGAAATCCTTCCCCCGACTGCCTCCAAGGGTGGACAGTCGGGCAACACCTTAGGGATGCTGAAAGGGCTTCTCAGGAAGAGACTCCCTGTTGCCCTGGTTCTGAGGACCCCCCCCTGCCTCTAGGGCGGCGTCTATTATTGTTACCCCCTCTGCCTCTGGGGGTAAACTGACCACGTGCGTCTGGTGTAGCTCCTTGGGCTTTATGGAACCACATCTTCCCCCCCTTCTGACCCTTGGGATATGGTCTAGAAGGAGTGGAAAATTGGACTCCAACGGCAGAAAGAGTTTTACCGTCCTGCTCACACCTGGTCAAGGTATCCTTCACTTGAGGTCCGAACAAAGCCGAACCATCAAAGGGGGTATTAGTGAAGGACGCCTTAAAGGGGTCCACAAAATTACAAAGCCGCATCCAGGCTTGGCGTCTAAGAGCAACTCCTGTGCCTGCGGCCCTGCTCGCTCCATCGGCCGCATAGGATATGAGCCGCATGGAGGAGTTAGATATGAAATTCAGGATTGCAAGCTGCGAGGCAATCTTTTCTTGAGCCCCAGCAGCAGAAGGATCCTGGACTACTTCACCCAGTTCCTTGAGAATATCTCGTTGAAGCCTGGTGAAGTGACAAAGATAATTCAGCGAACGCATAGCAAAGGTCGCTGAAGAAAACATCCGCTTTCCATACCTGTCCATGGTCCTAGAATCCTTGTTAGGAGGATGGACAGGTACTGAAGGATCCGCCAGTTCCTTCTTAGTGGCCGCCACCACCATAGCATCCACAGAGACACCCTTGGAAAGGAACTGTTTGTCCGAAGGGGCCGTGATGAATTTGGATGGTCTCCTGGGGACAGGTTCCACAGAATCAGGAGCCGCCCACGCCTTCCGAGCCACTACCTGCATAAGTGGGTCGAAAGGCGGAGACACCCAGGAGGTGGAGGGTCGGGATCCAAAAGCCTCCAGGTATACTGACTCATCCTCGGAGGGGTCAATGGAGGGCCAATTCCCCCTCTGTTTGAGGAGCTCAAGGATGTCTGAAAAGGAGACATCTTCAGAGGGGGACCGTGGGGAACCCTCCGACTCATCTAAGTCGGTATTTATGTAGTAGACTCAGGGGAGTCTGTGTGATTCCTCTTACACGTCCTCTTCCGAGGGGGTTCCCCTGCAGGATCAGGAGAAACCTCGGAAGAGGAGGAAATTCCCAGTGGGGAAACCTGGGGCGATGGATCCCTGGGCCTGAGAGCAAGAGGCTGGCAAGAGGCGTCTGCAGGCACTGATGAGGGAGGAGCTAGAGGGATGGACCGTTGACCAGGCTCAGAGGCCAGGACACTCCTCAACACCTCAAAGGCTCCCCTCCCCAGGAGGCCGGAACATCCCCGCTCCGAAGAAACAGGAATTCCCGGCTCCAATGAGAGGGAAGGCTCCGAGGCCGATGTCGGCGCCGAGCTTACCAAAGCCGAAGCCTCGAGAGGGAGAGCGGGGTCGGACAAGGGTCCGATGCCACTAGCCCCCTCGGAGCCGACAGTGGAAACCCGACGACCGGATCCCTCCAAGGAAGGCCTCAAGGAGGAGATCGGAGACGAGGACGACGGAGCCGAAGGATGTATCGGCTCCGGCATCGAAACAGTTGCTGTCCCGAGAAGCTCCGGCTCCGAACTCTGGTGTGGAGTCGGAGGAGGAAGTTCAAGGGGTGAGGCTATAGCCGAAGTCTGTTGAGACGGGCTATGGAGCATTTGGGCCAGTGCCTGAGACTTCAACAGCCTGCTTACCACCCTCTCTAAGTCGTGGTCAGACAGCCTGGAAGATCTCGAAGATCGGCTCCGATGGCTCCGCTCCGACAAAAGAGGAGACCCCGGAGCCGAGTGGATACTCAGTAACGAAGGGGACCGAGATCTCTTTCGGGACGAAGCCATCGGAGCCGAAGTCCCCTGAACTCCAGATGGAGCCGAAGGTTTCTCGGCTCCGATGCTGGATAAGGTGTCGGCTCCAGCCCGAGCCGACAAGGCCACAGTAGAAAAGGTATCGGAGCCAGCCGGCGAACCTACTACTTTAATGGTAGATGCATCGGTTCCAGCGGGCGATCTCGGCTCCGACGTTGCCGGAGCCACCGGAGGAGGCTTGGATACTGAAGCCTGAGCCTTCGGTGGCTTAGAAGGTTTCCCAGACCCTGCTTTAGAGGGAGAACCTTCTGGCTTAAGTAAGCCACGGAGGATAAGCTTATTCCTCCTTTCCTGTAGGACTCTCTGGCTAAAAGAGTGACACAAAGCACAGGAGTCCTGCAGGTGCAAAGGCCCCAGGCAATAAACACAAGAAGTGTGACCGTCTGTCAGAGACATTTTCTGACAGCACGAGTCACACTTCTTGAAGCCTGAGACCTTGCCTTCCCTAGACATATCCTAGGAGGAAGTAACACACACAAACCCCAACAAACACACAAAATTAATCGCCTACACACAACACACAGGAAGGGATTAACCAATGGGGTTTTAGGCCTAACTAAAACTTTATACTAAGGGTTATAAAAAGGGTTATAAAAGTTTGAAAACAAGGGAATAGGGTGGGCTGTAATTCACTACAGACTATACTATGAATAAAAGGGGAAAATAAAACCCTAACTAAGCTTTTCTGATTTTACCAAGAAAATCACTTACCTCAGCTGGCAAAGGAGACCTCTTTCGCTAAGCGGCAAACGAGATCTGAGGTAGTTCCGCCTTGCATCATGGGATATAGGGTTGCCTCGAGCTGGTAAAAGGAGTTCTCAAGCTAAAGCAAGTGCCGAGTCGGAGCCGAGGATCGGCTCCGAACCAGCAAGAATGAAGGCGAGATTGACAACTTAACATTCTATTTTAACAGAGAATCAGTTGTGGGAAAAAACATTCTAGAACTACTGGGATGCTTTGTCACTAATTGCTTGTGCTACAAGGGATTTGTGGAGTTAACTGGTTGTCTAACATGTTGAGTACTTTAAATATAACTCTAGTACATCGATCTTTACTCATCCCCATTAGTATGTCATCTGCTGGAGTCCAGAATGCTGTCATAGTACTGCTATTTTCCCAGAATCCATGTTTGTTTCTCAACAGCAGACACTAGGAAGAAGTGTGCTCAAAGAGCTGGTTGTAGCCAACTGTTTCAAGCACTTTCCCAGTGGTTGAAGTATGAATATGGACCTGAAGTCTAAACAGGAAAGAAGGAACTGAATTGCTTTGGAAATGTATCTAAAACCTTTACAAAAAAATCCAACTTGTTCATCCATGGTAACAGGTAAAGATGAAGAGACCTGGTTGACAGGATAGGAAAGAATTTTGCATTTTTACAGTGAGAATGTGAATCAAGTACAGAGCTTGAGACTATACATTTAAGTTAATAGTTGAGTTTTTATTTCTGGGTTTCAAAACCAATTTGTTAATTCTCAACAAACTGGGTATTTGTATGGGTTATGGATATCTCCAAACAATGCAAATACTTCATATATAGGAGTAACTTTCCTCCCCCAGACATACAGATGGAATGCATTGTCTCTGATAAGAATTAAACTGGGCTAAGGTTCAAATAAATGAAAAAAGGGGATTCTAACAATAAAAAAATGTCAAAAAAGAGAAAAACTCTTGCAAGATACCCAAAGAAAAATGAATTCAAGAGAAAGAAATCATAATTCTTTCCCTCACATAAAGTTGAAAAATTCTCACAATATATCAAAAAGAAGCCTATATCATGTGAAGTGCTGAACACAGCAAAAAAGATCTACACAAGTATGGCAGTCTACTGCTTTATGGATCAGAGAAGAGGAGGGTGCTTACCAAACTGTGAATGTTTTACTTGTCAAATGGTCCTAATGCCTACTCTCCATAGCCCTCCTTTTATCAGGTCTTGTGTTTTGTATTAGGCTGATTGCTGGAGGATCCAGCCAAGGAGATTAGAAGTGAGTGGCCAACACTGACTCACACATTCAGATGGAAGGGAATGGTCTAGTATCCATCACACTGCAGAAATTATACCTGTGGGTTACACTGCTAATGAAAACTCCATGCAAGAGTCCTTCCAAGGACCTTCCAAAGACCTGCCACAGACAGCACTGGTTTCTTGTATAGAACAGCTAGTGTGCAGAAGTGACCCCTCCTCCCCACACACCCACACAGAAGCTGAGAGTATCAGGCATTGCAGTATGCCTGCCAAATGCATGGGGAAGGGGCTAACAGCAGAAGACAACATTTTATTGAACCTAAAGGATAACAGTCCAAGATCTCCAACTCTTAACCTGCAGTAAGACTAAATGAGTCTGTAGAGGATGGGGCATATTTACCACAGGGAGGCTAGAAGGTTTGGGGACAAATACAAACAGCGCAAAATATGACAAAGGCTGGTTTAAATGGAATTCCAAAGTACTTTAGAAATGAAGATAAGGTGCATACAAGTAATAACAATATCTATATAACATGGAATAAAGGTGGTCTCTGATGTGCATCTCAGAAATGCTTCATACATGTTTACAGAACTGCCTTAGAGTTTAATTTCATCATTTTTTAAATCAATATAATACACCTTGAAATTCCAATAAAACAAAAGAAAAACATTGTTGCATCACACTCCCATATCTCTTGCATATACATACCAACTCCACAAACAACTTTGGGGAAAAAAGTAAAAAACATACTCCATAGTACGTCAGTTTCACACAAGACAAGCCTAGGCATTTTCAACCAATCACAGTGATAAAATAAGACAAAACGCTGCTTGTTGAAACTGTACTCGGTTAACTGTAAGATAACCCTCGAATACCCACTGACCACAGTCTAGACGCATTATAGATTTTTGCATTAGAAAAAAAGTGAGAGAAATATATTAAAGAATGGATTTCTCAAACACCATTTGGTTAGAAGCATGCTAACAGAACTGAATGTTTGCTTTTCTGAGTAATAAATCACCCATGGTTTGGCAACCTTTGAGTTAGTCACAACAGAGCAAGGGTCTAAAATGAAGAGCCATCCCCAACCCCCATTAACCTCCATACAGAAAACCAATAAAAGAGTTAACACATCAGTTTGGTTGGCTGAACCCTACTGAATGATCTTTGAGGAATCAGTCCTTGAATAAGTAAACCATATTCTGGAAAACCACGTGCTCTCATTATAAGCAGTAGGTTATAACAACTTGCTATAGTCAGATTTTTATAACTGAGAAAAACACTGCTTAATAATTAAATTTTAATAGCTTTCAGGCCAAAAGCACTTTATGAATCTTACTTGCATATTTTCCTAAAGAGCTATGGTTACATTTGATAGCATGCAAGTTGATGTACATGGTTATTTGAATCATGTCTTGTCAAAGGAATTATTTGAATTTTTAGACCGACTCACTGCTGTCAGAACACAATGTCCTTCAAAATCAATATAAGAAATCAATAAGTAATAATTACATAACAAGTAACATTTCCTCAGAAGAAAGAATCCTTTTCTTAGTTTCACGTGGGATTGAATCAAGCATCACATTCAATTTTCTAACAGCCTAGAAAAAGCAAGAAAAAATAAAATATACCATGTCAACTTTGATAACCACAAAAATATTAAATTAAACAAAACCAAAACATATATATTTGCCATTATCCCACTGTATTCTGTCTTTATCAGACCAATCACAGAGTACAATGCTTCCTTTGGTATGTAACTGACCAGGCACATGCAGCAACTACAGTGACCTCAGAGGCTCTTTACTAAAAGAATACATGGCATAACAAACCTACCTTATGTAGAGCTCCTTCAAGACCTTTCCCTCTACTCAGCCTTCTATAGATTGTTGAGGGGTGATCTATGCCTGGCTTACAAGGCATCCACACACCCCACACTTATACAGTGGATATAAAAAGTGCACATACCCCTGTTAAAATGCTAGGTTTTTGTGATATAAAAAAATGAGACCACAATAAATCATTTTAAAACTTTTCCCAATTTTAGTGTGACCTATAACATGCACAATTCAAATGAAAAACAAACAAATCTGTTAGGGGAAAAAATATAAAAAATAAAAAATATTGGATTTTCCCAATTTTAGTGTGACCTATAACCTGTACAATTCAAATGAAAAACAAACAAATCTGTTAGGGGAAAAAATATAAAAAATAAAAAATGTACAATAAGCTGGTTGCAAAAGTGTGCACACCCTTAAACTAATACTTTGTTGAAGCAATGGTACCATGGTACTGAGGAGGCATGGAAAAAGGTTTTGAGTTTAGGCCTACCATGTCTATTCACGAAAAATAGTGATAATCTGAATGAAGGAATGTTGGGAGGGTTGTCAAAACAGATTGAGACAGGCAATAAGAATCTATTATTACATAATATTAATATTCTCTCTTGTCCTCTCACCTGTCTTGACTGCTGGAAAAGAAACCTCGGCTATCTTCTTCCTAGGTGGCAACATGACAGGATACCCCTGGGAAGAGTAGAACAAAAGGAAGCTATGAATTTCAATATGGGATAAAGCTTAAAGTGTTTGATAAAGGTATGCACTGTTGACCATGTTGCTACATCTATATAAAAGTTCTTGAAAAAGGCCTTAGATGTTCAGATTAGCCTTGAGAAAATGTGCATTTGGTTTTGCTACCAAATGTTTGTTATGCACAACATAAATAAATGTGATACAAGCCATCTGAAGGATGTCACTCTGGAGACTTTAGTTCTTTGCCTTTCTGGAGAAAAAGATACAAACAGTTATTTTTGTGAAAAGATTTCATTCTGTAAAGATAAAACTGAAATTGTCCGACATCCAAAGTATGCAATGAATATTCTTTGTTTGCATGGTTTGGGAAGAAGACTGAAAGATGAATAGTTTGATTCATGGTCGATTTGAAAGCAGTTTTAGGAATGAAGGTAGGATTTGTCCAAATGGAGAGTCTGTCCATGAAAAACTGGGTATGGTGGTTTGCAAGATATGGCATGAAGTTCAGATATCAATGTGACTGATGTAATAGCTAATAGTAGCAAAGAACAGTTTTGAGGATGGCTCAAAAAATAGGGGCTACATAACAGCTTGAAGTACAAATGTTAAGATCCCATGGAGGAGTGGGATCCTTGATGGGAGGACTGAATACAAAAGTACCTTTTTAAGAAGGCCTTACAGATTTTTTTGGGAAGTCAGGGAATCTGAATTGATGCCTTAATGAAAATCAGAAGTAATTGTTAGCTGAACCTTAATGGCTGAATATCTGGACTCAAGAGTTAAGTAAGTTGGCTGGAATTGCAGTTTTGAATGAATAAGAGCTAAAAGGGGTCCAGTCTTTGGTGTTCTGCCTAAACTGATTTTCCCATTTACTTTTGTATAGTTTTCTATCAAACTGTTCATAAGAGGCTGACAGAATCTGAATGACTCCAGTAGATAGAGTTGAGTTATTGGCCATCACTGAATATGGAAAAATCATGTAGTTAGTTTGATGGAGTTGATGTCTTGTTGAGGCAGGCTAGATGAGTGAAACAGATAAGGATGTAGTAACCGTGGAAGTAATGTTAGATGAGGCCAGAGCACTGGTCCAGAAAGGTGCTATGAAATTTAACTTTTGCCTTGCACAGAGATGCTTTCTGAAGAAACTTTGTCATTAGAAGAAGAGAGGGAAGGCATACAGTAGATCAAGTGACCAAGGATGGACCAAAACTTTCCAGGGTATCTGTCCCTGTGGAGGGATGAGGGCAAAGTAGCTGCTGCATTTTGTACTGGCTGGAAAGGTAAATAGGTTGCAGCAAGGCTGGCCCCAGGAGCTGAAGTTTTTTCTTGCTACTGTTGGGTTGAATTACTATTTGTGGGGCAGCAGGATACAATGAGCATACCCAGTAGAAGACTGGATTGACATGGAATGTTAACTGCAGTCAAAAAACATTGTTAAGACTTTGCCCACTGCCACACTTTAATGGCCTCTTGGCACAAGAGATATGATCAGGGTCCTACTTCCTTCTTGAAGTACCAGACAACTGAGGTGCTGTCTTTGTGTACTGAGATCACACCCTGGGGAAGGAAGCCCTGTAGTGCTTGCAGTGCCATAAGAACCATGCTTATCGTCACTATACTGGTGTAAAGTTGAGTGTCTTGGTGACAGAATGTTCCTTGGACAATCCTTCCTTTGTAAGGCCACATCCCACCCCCAAAAGGGGTGTCTATTGTAACTGTGGCTGATGGAAGGGAAGAAAAAAGGGTTGGCTTGCTTGTACCAGGGGTTATTGAATCTACCACTTCAGTCTTGAAGACTTTGGCTTGTCAAGTAGGAGACTGAAGTGAGTGAGTGGATTGGGAACATTTCATGTTGAGTGCCAAATGTAGCACTCTCGTGTGAGATCTGGCATGAGGAAATAAGAAGTTATGCACTCACCATAACGTTCCATCTGAGTAGGTAAACTTCATTTGTCTGCAACCTGTGGGATACGGATCTGATCTCGGATCCGAGCTGGCAACTTTACAAAGCTTAGATCCGAGCTCCTAGCTTCTCCCCTTACCCATAATCCCCTGCCAACCCTGACTGACCTCAGATCAAGTTTGTCCGCAAGCACTATAGTGGATAACTAACTACATTATCAGAAATGGTACATCACTATATGACATGAAACACATCTGAAGGTCAGGGGGACGGAGGGGGGGGAACGGTTGCAGACAAATGAAGTTTACCTACTCAGATGGAACGTTATGGTGAGTACATAACTTCTTAATCTGAAGTAGTTAACTTCATTTGGTCTGCAACCTGTGGGACAGAGTCCCCAGCTACCTAAACCTTGGGCGGCCTTCATGGAAGGATATTCCGGAGCACTGCGGAGCCAAAAGAAGTTCTCCCTCTGGAGGTAATGTCCAATTTATAATGATTGATGATGGTATGAGATGAGGCCCAAGTGGCTGCTGAACAGATATCATCCAAGGAAACCCTGGATTTAAAGGCGGCAGATGTAGCCATAGCCCAAGTTGAATGGGCACGAACTCCTTGAGGTGCGGGCCTGCCGGAATTTTGATACTCTGTAATGATACATTGTGAAATCCATCTCGATAAGGCAACTTTCGAGACTGGTTTACCTAGATTAAATTTGGCAAAGGAGACGAACAACTGGTCGGATTGTCTATGATCAGATGCCCTATGAATGTAAAATCTAAGTTGTCTGTGCACGTCCAAAGAATGTAGTCTGTACTCCCCTTTGTTCTGGTAGTTAGGAAAGAAGACCAGCAAATTGATAGATTGGTTAATATTAGATTTAGAAACTATCTTCGGGAGGAAGGAGGGATTGGTCCTGAGGTAAACCCTATCCTTGTGAAAGGCTAAGTATGGGGTTTCACAGAAAGAGCTTGCAATTCAGATACTCTCCTGGCTGAAGTAATAGCCACAAGAAAGGCTGTTTTCCAAGACAAATATTTGAGGTCTACTGAAGACGCCGGTTCAAAGGGAGGAGCTGTCAGGGCTTGTAATACCAAGGTCAAATCCAATGGAGGTACCGCTTCCTTTATTGGAGGTCTAAGAAGAAAGGTGCCTTTTAGGAACGTTTTGCACAATTTTGTAGTAATCAAAGGGCCCATTTCAGTACCTACGTGGTAATGAGAGATAGCTGCTAACTGAACCTTAACCGTAGAACAGCTAGCTCCGTCATTAAAAAGACCTGAAAGAAAGTCCAGCACCGCAGGCAAGGGGGCTGTAAAAGGGTCCAAATTATGCCGTTCTGCCCAGATAGAGAAACGCTTCCATTTACTACCATAGATCTGCCTAGTAGAGGGCTTGTGCACTGATAGTTTTAACTGGAGAAGAGATACCGGGAGTCCTAGCTACAAGTGGAACTGGAGTAGCCAAGCTGTAAGCTTGAGGCTGGCCAGGTCGGGAAGTGGGAGCCCCTGGGGGTGGGAGATTAGATCCGGAAGGGGATCTAGAATCCAGGGCGGATTCACCTGATGAGACCAGAGGTAAGGGAACCAAGCTTGGCGAGGCCAGAATGGGACAATGTGGATCATCCTGCTCCCCAACCGACTGGCTTTCTGAAGACGTTTCAGCATAAGGGGAAGTGGAGGGTAGGTATAGAGAAGACCGGGTGGCCAAGCATGCACCAAGGCGTCCCTCGGGGCTTCCCCGGCAGGGGGAATGAGAGCGAAGTAATTGTTGCATTTCGTGTTTGAGGGAGATGCGAAAAGATCGCAACAGGGCTGCCCCCAAACGGCAAAAATTTGACTCGCTACTCGAGGATTGAGGGACCACTCATAAGGTGAAAGGATGGTGCGACTCAGTCTGTCCGCCAGGATGTTGGTCCATCCCGGAATGTGCGTTGCAATGAGAAAGTGGTTGGTGGAGATCGCCCATTCCCACACTCTCATGGCCTCTCGACAGAGTGGGTAAGACCTGGTTCCCCCTTGTTTGTTGATATACCATACCACAGACATACTGTCTGTCTGGATTGCAATTGTTCCTACAGGCAGAAGGCTCTGAAGTGCTTGCAACGACAACAGCACTGCCCTCATCTCTAGAACATTTATGTGCAATAAGGTCTCCGAATCGTTCCACGTGCCTTGGACCGTCCTGCTCGAATAATGCCCCCCCACCCAAGATGAGAGGCATCCGTGGTCACCGTGGTGGGGGGGGGGCGTGGCAAAGGGGCGTCCCGCCTGGAGGTCCAGCGATTGAAGCTACCAAACGAGAGCCCTTTTGCATGCCCTGCTGAGAGAAATGGGTGACTCAAGGGGTATTGATGAAGGGACCATTGGACTTGGAGAGACCACTGTAAAATCCTCATGTTCAGACGCGCCATGGGAAGAAGGTTTATA
The DNA here is from genome assembly GCF_019279795.1 of Protopterus annectens. Lineage (NCBI taxonomy): Eukaryota > Metazoa > Chordata > Ceratodontiformes > Protopteridae > Protopterus > Protopterus annectens. Next base: position 962,998,929 of record NC_056746.1, read on the forward strand.
GTGGCTGCCATGGACCCCAGGGCCCACAGAACCAATCCCGCCGGAAGTTTTGAAGATTGAAAGATGGCCCGCACATGTGCCTTCAAAGTGTGCAACCGGTCGGGAGTTAAGAAGACTAGTTGCCTGTTGGTGTCCAGTCTGGCCCCGATAAAATCTATCACCTGAGTCGGGGTGAGAGAGGACTTGTCTGTGTTTACAGTGATCCCTAGTTGCGGAGCAAGGTTGAGAAAGTAGTCCCTGGCTAAGCATAGTAGATGCCTTGTCGGGGCGGTGAGAAGCCAGTCGTCCAGGTACGGGAAGACCTGCATTCCCTGAAGTCTCAGGTGGGCCGCTATCACTGCTAATACCTTGGTGAACACCCTGGGGGCTGAGGTGAGACCAAAGGGGAGGACCCTGAATTGATAATGACTGCCTCCCAGCTGGAAGCGGAGAAACCTCCTGGACCGTTTGTCCATCAGTATGTGGTAGTATGCGTCCTTGAGGACTATGGAGTACATCCAGTCGTTCTCCCGCAAGAGGGGGAGAATAAATTGAAGAGTGACCATCCGGAACTTTTCTTTGTTTACTGACAGATTTAGTAGGGAAAGATCGAGGATGGGCCTTAGGTCCCCCGTCTTTTTTGGCACCAAAAAGAACCTGGAGTAGTAACCTGATCCGGACTGGCCTGGGGAGACATGCTGGATGGCTCCTTTTTCTAAAAGCAGCCGAATTTCTGCAGCTGCTGCCTTCCTCTGATTGGGTGGAACATCGGGGAGGTGTCCGGGGGTGTCAGGAATGTAGAAAAAAGGGATTCTGTATCCTCTGGATATGATATGAAGCACCCAGCGGTCTGTTGTAATGGACGCCCAAGCTGCCAGGTGCTTCGAGAAATGCCCCCCCAACTGCCTCCAGAGTGGAGCAGTTGGGCAACCCCTTAGGGTTGCTGCGTGGGCCGATCAGAGAAGGCTTCTCTGGACCCAAAGTTCCTTGGGCCGTCTCTGCCTCTAGGGCGGCGTCCACCCTGTCCTCCTCTGCCACGGAAGGACTGGGAGTCCGGAGCGGACTGGGATTGTTGCGACTTTCAGAACCACATCTTCTTCTGTCCCTTTTGGTTCTTGGAGAAGGACCTCTGGGGAGCAGAGAAGCGGACTCCGATGGCAGACAACGTCTTCCCGTCCTTTTCGCTCTGGACCAAAGTCTCACAAACTGTCTTGCCAAATAGGGCAGAACCATCGAAGGGGGCATTCACAAAGGATGCCTTGAAGGGTTCCGCAAAATCACAATGTCGGAGCCAGGCCTGGCGCCTCATAACTAGGCCTGCTCTGCTGGCTCTAGCAGCTCCCTCTGTAGCATGGGATAAAAACAGCATAGAGGTGTTGGATATAGACCTAAGAGTGGCCATGCGAGTGGAGTACAACTGTTTGTCCTCCCCTGACATAGACTCCAGGGGCGATGCAGCGTACTCTTTGATAAGGTCATGCTGCAGTCGAATCACATGTGCCATGTAGTTCAGGGACCTTACAGTGAAGGTCACTGAACTAAAGACCAGCTTCCCGAGATGGTCCATCGAGCAAGACTCCTTGCTCGAGGGATGCACCGAGGGACTCTCTTGGGCTAACTCCCTCTTGGTGGCTGCCGCCACCAACATGGCATCTACGGGGGGGGTCTCTTGCTCCAATGGGATTTCTCTGCCGGGGGGCTCAGGATCTTGTCAGGATGTTTGGGGACTGGCTCCACAGTGTCTGGCTCCTTCCATGCCCTAGTGGTGATAAGGTCCACTAAGGGGTCGGCCGGAGGGGACACCCAAGAGGTAGATGGGCCTGCTTCAAACGCTTCCAGGAACACAGATTCGTCCGAGGACGCCTTGGGGGCAGACCACCCCCCCTCTTATCCTAAGCATTTCCATGATGTCTCCAAAGGAGACATCCTCGGGGGGGTGACCTTGGGGAGCCTTCCCCCTCATCCAAATCAGTGTCTTCTGTCAAGGACTCGGGGGAGTCCATGTGCCTCCTCTTACACTTCCGCTTGTGAGGAACATCCTCGGGGGGACTGTCCGAGGACAACTCACCAGCAACGTCTTGTTCCAGGGGAACGACCTGAGACGTCAAAGCAGGCTGTCCCTGTGGCCGGTGACGGAAGCCTTACCCAAATGAGAGGGAGTGCGGGATGGAACCGTAGCAGGGAGCGGGGGCCTGGATGCACTCAACAGTGCCCTCTCCACCACATCGAAGGCCGAGGGAGAGCCACTCTCTCTGGGATCCGAGAGCCGACCCTCACTCGGATCTGATGGATGGATCGGAGCCGGCGCCGAGACCATCGGATTTGAAGGGCCAGTGTGCTCCGACCTGGACGGAGCCAAAGGCACACTAAACCCCTCAGATCCGAAGCTCAGAGCACAGCTCCCAGAGCTCAGATCCGACAAGGACAGATCCGGCAAACTTGAAGGAAGAGTCGGAGCCGAAGTACCAGATACTGTCGGCGCCAACCCACCCCCGACTCCAACGCTGCCTGGTTCTGAGCGCTCCGAACCCGGGAAGCGGGTCGGAGAAGGAGCTATTGGGGCAAAGAAGGGTGTTGAGCTTCCCCCCCGGAGGGGGGGGAGGCAGGAGCACTCCCATCTGCATTTGGGCCTGGATGAACCTTCGCATCACCCGGTCCAAATTAGCTTCAGAAAGGCTACGCGTTGATCTCGACGAGGCCACCGAGGCTGGCCGGAAGTGCCGCCTCGATGACCTCGACGGAGATCAGGTCTCCTCCTCCTCAGGTCCTGGTGAGAAGCATGGAGACCGGAGCCGAGAAGGAGGAGACCTGGAAGCCGTGGAGGGAGAAGCCCGCTTAGCCGGGGGGGCCGAAGCGGAGGCCTCGGCCCGCCGCTTGTGGTGCTTCTCCCTCCTTTTTTCTTTCTTGGCCTCCCTCTCCTCCGGCGCAGAAGTGGGAGATTGAGTCCCAGCCGGGGGGAGAGAGGCATGAGTGGCCGCCACAGAAGCCTGGGAGGAGGCCACAGAAGCACCGGAGGCCGAAGCTGAATCTGGGGGCAAGAGTCCCGCTAGGATCAGCTTCGACCTCCGGTTCTTCAGTGCCCTGGAGTTGAACGCCGCACAGAAAGAACACCCAGAGGAGAGGTGTTCCACCCCAAGGCACCGGATACACCGAGTGTGGCCATCCGCTGGGGAGAGCTTATGGCCACACTCGGTGCACTTAGAAAATATTGGTTTTGGGGCCTCAGACATGTTAGCTAAAGAAAACTCACTCAGTAGGCCCCAAACACACTAAACACACACACACACACACACACACACACACACACACACACACACACACACACACACACACACACACACACACACACACACAGACTACGACCAGCAAGGGATGGGGGGGGGGATTTGACTAGAAAAATTTAAAGAGGTTATATAAAGTAAGGTTATAAGAAGGGAAACCTAACCAACACAACACAATCACACAAGTTTAAGGAGAAAAATGTAAAATACAAGGACTTATCTGACCAAAAGACCAGGAGCTCGCAATCTAGCTGCTGTTCAGAAGCGCGGCAAACTAGATCTGAGGTCAGTCAGGGTTGGCAGGGGATTATGGGTAAGAGGAGGAGCTAGGAGCTCGGATCAAAGCTTTGTAAAGTTGCCAGCTGGGATCCGAGATCGGATCCGTATCCTACAGGTTGCAGACCAAATTAAGTTAACTACTTCAGATAAGAAGTTATGTACCTACCATAACGTTCCATGTTAGCTGTCTTCATCTCGCCTTCTTTCTTGCTGGTTGGGATCGGAGCCGATCCTCGGCTACGACTCAGCCATCTTCAATAGCTCGAGAGCTGTTTACTGGCTCAAGGCTACCCCTTATCCCATGATGCCTAGCGATAGCTACCCAGATCTCATTTGAAATAGCTAACTCCAGACATAGCAAGAGAAAAACCAGTCCAAAACAAATAGGTTGACTATACCTGCCATATTCTCTAATTCAGTAGAGGAAACAAACCAGAGAACACCCAGCCAGTGAAATAAGAACTCTCGATCCAATAGGACAGGGGGACGGAGGGTGGGACGCAAGAAAGAAGGTTAGATGAAGACAACTAAAATGTAACGTTATGGTAGGTACATAACTTCTTTATGTTAAGTTGTCTATCTCGCCTTCGTTCTTGTTGGTTGGGACAGCGTCCCTAGCACCTAATATCCTGGGTGGCTCATTGGAATAGACTCTTCAGAACAGTGGAACCAAAGTCAGCTCTACTCCTGGAGACCATATCCGGCTTATAATGAGAAATAAAGGTATGAGAATTTGCCCACGTAGCAGCTGCACAGATACAATCCATGGGCAACCCAGATTGGAAGGCTACAGAGGTGGCCAAGGCCCTAGTAGAATGACTTTTCGGTTTGATTGGTAACTCTTTGTTCCTTAACTGATAAGTGAAAGTAATAGTGTGAGACAACCATCTAGATAAGGTCACCTTGGAAACTGGGAGACCTTGTTTGCCTAAGGCATAAGAAAGGAATAGCTGATCCGACTTCCTTATTTTCTTAGTTCTGTGCAGGTAAAAAGGCAATTGTCTATGAACTTCCAAATGGTGTAATTTGTACTCTGCCTTGTTGGTGTGATTAGGGAAAAACACAGGAAGGTCTATAGATTGGTTTAAATTAAATTGTCCTTATGAAAAACCAAGTATGGAGGACGAACACATAGCGCCTGAAGTTTGGAGACGTGTCTGGCTGAAGTAATAGCTACCAGAAATAGTGTCTTCCAAGATAAAAACTTCATGGAGTAGGATGCTGCTAGTTCAAAAGGGGGCAGAATTAAGGAAGTTAGGACCAAATTAAGGTCCCAAGGAGGAGGGGGATCTCATACTGGAGGCCTAAGGAGAGTCGTCCCTCTCAAAAAAGCTTTACAGAGCTTATGAGACATAATGTTAGAATTTTACAACCCAACATGAAAGTTAGAAATGCTCGCTAATTGAACCCTGATCATAGCAGAAGTGGACCTGGAATGAAAAAGTTGTGCTAGGAATTCCAGAATTTTGTGGACTGGGGCTGAAAAGGGATCTACGTTCCTAGCCTCTGCCCAACAAGAAAAACGTTTACATTTACTAGCATAAGTTTTCCTGGTTGTGGACTTGTGAGAGGAAACAATAATCTGACGTACAGCTGGGGAAATGCTGGGAAGCCTGGCTAAGGTTGGAAGTGGAGCAACCAAGCTGTGTGCTGGAGAGTTTGGAGAGATTGAGGCAACCCACTTGACTGATGAATCAGTAGATCTGGAATCGGGTCCAGAGTCCACGGCTGATCGAGAAGGTAATGGTGCAGGAACGGGAACTATATCTGTCGTGGCCAGTAGGGGGCAATGAGGATCATTTTGCAACCCAACGATATGGCTTTCTGTATGAGTTTTGGTATCAGGGGAAACGGAGGAAAGGCATAAAGAAGTCCCTGAGGCCAATCGTGGACTAGAGCGTCTCTGGGTGTGTGACCTGGAAGCGGAAGAAAGGAGAAGTAGTTGCTGCATTTGCTGTTGAAGGAGGTGGCAAAAAGATCGCAGCAAGGCTGTTCCCATTTGTGGAAGATAAGATCCGCAACTTCCTAATTCAGAGACCACTTGTGAGGCATGAGGATAACTCTGCTGAGCCTGTCCGCTATGACGTTGGACCTCCCAGGGATGTGCGTCGCAATCAGAAAATGGGAGGAAATCGCCCACTGCCACAGTCTGAGTGCTTCTCGACACAGGGGGTAGGATCTGATTCCACCCTGCTTGTTGATGTACCACACCACTGACATATTGTCTGTTTGAATTGCAATGGTCCCAGAAGGAAGATAGTCCTGAAGGGCTTGCAACGCCAGGAGCACGGCTCTCATTTCTAGGACGTTTATGTGCAGATGGTACTTGTCATCTAGATATGGAAATACCTGGAATCCTCAATGTCTCAGGTGAGCCGTGACCAGTGCCATACATTTGGTGAACACCCTGGGGGCTGTGGTGAGTCCAAAGGGCAGAGCTCTGAACTGATAATGACTGGCTCCCAGCCAGAAGCAAAGAAATGTCCTGGAGCGCCTGTCCATCTTGATATGGTAGTACGCGTCCTGAAGATCTATTGAGCACATCTAATTGTCCTGACTCAGAAAGGGTAGCATGGACTGTAGCGTGGCCATCCGAAACTTTGTTCTTTGTACAGACTTGTTTAGTCTGCTGAGATCCAGAATCGGTCTCCAGTCCCCTGTCTTTTTTGGTACCAAAAAGAACCTTGAGTAAGTTCCAGATCCATGGTGGTCTGCCGGGACTTCCTGGATGACTCTTTTTTTCTAGCAGTTTTGAAACTTCTATTACTGCTTGGTCCTTCAGATTGGGTGGAACATCTGGAAGGGATTTCTTTGATGGTAAGGGGGGTTGATGGAAGGGAATTTTGTAACCTCCGGATATAATGGGCCGTACCCATCTGTCTTGTGTTAAATTTTGCCAGGCTTTTGGGTGCAGTGAAAGTCTTCCCCCGACTGCCTCCAGAGGTGAACAGCCGGGCAGCACTTCAGGGATGCTGAAAGGGCTTATCAGAGAAAGATTCTCTGTTGCCCTGGTTCTGCGGACCCCCTCTGCCACGACGACGGCATCTGTTATTATTGTTTCCCCCTCTGCCTCTGGAGGAAAAATCGCTACGCATGTCAGGCAAGGCTCCCCGGGATTTTCAGAACCACATCTTGCCACTCTTCTGACCTTTGGGGTAAGGTCTAGAGGGAGTGTAAAAATGGACTCCCACGGCAGAGAGTGTCTTGCCTTCTTGCTCACACCTAGTCAAAGTGTCTTTCACCTGTGGTCTAAAAAGAAAGGAACCATCAAAGGGGGTGTTGGTGAAGGAAGCTCAAAAGGGTTCCGCAAAGTTACACAGCCGCATCCATGCATGCCTCCTAAGGGCCACACCCGTACCTGTGGCTCTACTCGCACCATCGGCTGCATAGGAAATGAGCCTCATGGAGGAGTTAACTACAGAATTAAGTGTCGCCAGCTGGGAAGCTACTTTAGCTTGAGCCCCCTCAGCTGATGTATCTTGAAGGGTATCTCCGAGCTCTTTAAGGAGATCCCTCTGAAGCCGGGTAAAATGACATAAGTAGTTCAGTGACCTCATTGAGAAGGTCACTGAAGCAAACATTCGCTTCCCGTATCTGTCCATCATCCTAGACTCCTTGTTAGGAGGATGGACAGACGAAGAGGTCTCCGCTAACTCTTTTTTGGTGGCTGCTGCTACCACCATGGCATCAACAGGAACACCTTTAGTAAGGAATTGCTTATCCTGGGGTGCTGTGATGAATTTACCAGGTCTCCTCGGAGTTGGTTCCACTGTATCCGGAGCTGACCAAGCCTTTTGAGCCACCATTGCCATACATGGATCGAAAGGCGGAGAAACCCAGGAGGTGGAAGGTCGGGAACCGAAAGCATCCAGAAATACAGACTCTTCCTCAGTAGGGGCTAGGGGATTCCAGTTCCCCCTCTGTGTAAGCATTTCTAGGATGTCCGAGAAGGAAACATCTTCAGAGGGGGATCTCGGGGACCTTCCTTAGCCAAGGTGGGATGCCTGGAAGGGGTGGTGAAGTTTATTTGGGGATAGTTATAAAAGGAATATCATAGTCTTTGTACGGGGGGGTGGATTCGTCTCTCATTTGTCCTCCATGATGGCCAAAAAATCTTTTAGGTGAAGAGAAACAAAGCCCTGGCTGCTTCCAAAAGGGAGCAGTCAGGTGACCATTCAGGAGCACTGGGAAAGATTCCCCTGAAAAGGGATCCTTGGACCACTGATACTGTAGACCTCTCTGCATGTGATGTAACAGCCCCTCCTTGTCAACAGCTGCCCTCTCTGAAGAGGAGTGAAAATACAGACATAGGGATTTCCTGTACCAGATCCCTTTGATACCCTTCTGATTCCTTGCAAAGGACCTTCTAGGGGTCTCAAAGTGTGGGACACTTTAAAATTGTCTGCAAACTTGCACAAGTGCAATCAGGCAATTAAGATTATGTTAATGCTGGTGCCTACTGCCTAGCACTCCCATCTGCTGCTTTATGAAACAGCTTAAGGAAAGATTAAAAGACAACATGGTTGACAGTTGAATTTCAGTCTGTTTCCTGGTGTCCAGACTGGGAGGGGGATCTCCTAAAGGAATTCAAAATCTGTTCAGCTAGATACCTTTGGAATATTGTCCCATGAAACAGGTAGCTTAACCCCCTCAGGGGAAAAAAGTTTTTGTGGCATACACCTGCTTTCCAAAATGGTCTACTGTCCTGGACTTGCAGAAATGAATGCATCATGGAGTTCTCTTTTGACAGCTACTTCTTAGTGGTCACTGCAGCTATAAGAGAGTCAGAGTGCTCTTGCTCCAGTATGCCCAGTCATTCAGGGAGGGGGATCTCAAAATTTTATCTGGCTTATGGTAATAGGTTCTACCACATCAGGTTTTTGCAAAGCCCTCTTTGTTATTAGGTGACAGAGGTGCTCAGCAAGAGGGACCACCCAGGAAGTAGAGGGACTGGCTATGAAAGCCTTAAAAAAAAATAATCATCCATCGAAGGGAGGACAGTGGGCCAAGTTCCCCTTCTGATGCACAAGTTCCAAGATCTTCACAAAGCTGGTGTCCTCCCAGGGGAGGAGGATAGGGAAACCTTCCCCTTCATTCAAATCTGGGTCCAGTGTAAGTGATTCCATTGGGGAATCAATGTGCCTCCTTTTGTACTGACACTTTCTTTGTACCTAGGGAGGATTGTTCCAAAGATCTAGAGGTGTACTTGGAGACTTGATGAAAGATGAGTTTGAGGCATTCGGAGCTGGACGATCCTTTCAGCCACAATTTGGGCTCAAGGACTCAAAACACAACAGACTGAGGGCAGAGCATAAACTCAGGGACCATCCCTTCCGTTGTAGGTGAACATACAACTAGCCTCTCAATGAACTCAAATGTCAACATGCAGCCTGGCTGCACAGAGGAAACAATAGCCAGAACCATCTTAGCTCCTACACAAAAAGAAGAAGTCGGAGTTTAGTGGCATACATTGACAATGAAGGCTTAGTCATCTCCAGGACCAAGACTGGAACTGATTTATCAAGTACTGAGGAGCCTGATACAGAAAATGGAGCCAAATAGGCCAGAACAGTAGATAGTACCAAGGTCTCAGGCTCAACTACCAGTTCTGGCAGCTTCTGAACTTAATGTATGGATGCAAGGATAGCGTTGATTGAAGGGGATCCATCAATACCAACAAGGGGTGGTTTGGATGAATTTTGGCTGTGAGACCACTAGCATCAAAGGGTGTGCTGGGGAAGGAGCAGTTGAGATTGGTTTAGAAGAGCCAGTCCAATCCACCTTAGATGCACAGCGGGATGGAATGGTGGGTCCCTATTAAATCAGCGAATGTTTAAAATAGCAAACGCTGTTTAATCGACCCTTTTTAATCGAAACAGCTAAATCCCGAATGCGCGGAACAGCGATTTTTTTCCCAGGGAAAAAAAATCACTGAGCCGTTTCTGGGACTTTGCCATTTCCTCCGCTGTGGTGTGATCTCGGAGTTGGTAGGTGGGGTGTGAGGGGCACAGTCCCCCACATCAGGGGGTGTGAAGCCCCCCACTTTATTTTGTGTTTGCTTTTTTTTTGTTTTGTTTTTTTTTTTGTTTGTTTTTTTACGGAGCAGCGATTTTTTTCCCTGGGGAAAAAAAATCGTTGTGTCATGTATTTGGCATTTTGCCGTTTCGACATTTTAGGGTCGATTATACAGCATTCGCTATTTTAAGCGTTCACTGTTAAAATATAGACCCAGAATGGCACCCATGTCTATCTCAGCCTTAATAAATGCCCTCATAATTTGTTCCCACATAATATCCATGACATTCCTGGTAGCCCAAGAAGATGAAAGTGAGAGAGGTCTTGAGTCTAGGAACCTGGAAACCTCACTCTCTGAAGAGCTCCTGCTCTGAGATTTGCCCTTGTGAGGAGAACTATAACGAACAAGAATATCTAGGGACTCTACTTACTTTACTCAGCCCTCATTAGGCCAGTCCCTGAATATAATGCCTCCTTTGGCATGTATCTGCCCAGACAGATGCAAAAACTGGAATGCCCACAGAGGTACCTTACTTAAAGTATACAAGGGCTAAACAATATGTCCTATGTGGATGAACTCAAAGCCCTGTCACTATACTCAATATCCAACAGACTGCTAAAAGGTGACCTATGTCTGGCATACAAGGCATCCTTTGAACAATTACTGATGAATTTACTGCGCATCAGCAAGTCAAACGGCATCAAAATACTTGGTCTAGGGATCTAAACCTCTTTTTCAACATCAACAGAATGGTTTAGTGGGATAGGTATATTTCGCAGAGGATACTGCAGCTGTGGAACAGACTACCCATTCACATTAAACAAAGTTCATCTCTGTCCATTTTCAAGCACAACTTAGATCTATGGATGGGGAACAGAAAATGTATTCCAGGACTGCCTCCTGTACTACTAATGGACATAGGCAGCTCCTAAATGCTATATCACATGCATGGATCCTCTCAGTCACTCTCATTAGGGATAATATATAATTACTGACCATGAGAAAAGTTAGTTTGAGCACAAAAAGGGAAATTGGCTAGGCTTAAAATGGCCTTCAAGGGTGGCTAGCCTACTACTTACCTCTCAACCTATGAATAACAATAGCCTCAGTGTCGATGGCCATCAGCACCAAAGATGTATAGAGATAGCCTGTTCTGATCAGATGAGTGCCAACAGAATGGAAGGGGGAGATGGCCTGGTAATTTATGAAGCCAAAGACAGAGAAGGAAATTGATCATGTGGTGTCATCCTCTTTTCCTTTTCTCTAACTTTTTCTTTCTCTCTGTCACTGTTACAATAATTTCCCTAGGTCTATCTTTATCCTTGTCCAGTTCTCTATCATGGGGGTGGGATTTGCTAGAGGAGTACTTTATTGTGCTAGGGTGGAGGACTTTCAAAATCAACTCATTCTTACTATGTATAAAGAAACAAGGACCAAATGATTTAAACATTTCACACTGCACTTGCAGATATTCTGGTCCCAGCCCCAGACACAGAACACAAAGATCATGTGCACCCTGAGGTGAAATTGTGTGCCCTCATTTGCAGAAGTTTGGGGAGCCTGAAAATTTCTATATAACCTCTAGTAATTTTGAAAGGAGGTGAATGAAGGAAATGTAAAACATGTGAAATAGGAAAGTCTGGAAATCACAAAATATTTCTGTCAAAAAACTTTGACTACAACTGTTGCAGGCCAGGGTAGCCCTCAGCTAAAGAAGTTTCAGAGAGGGGTACATTTTTAGTGTCTTAACTTGGTAGGTGTATATATATATATATATATCTATATATATATATATATATATATATATATATATATATATATATGTATTTATATATGTATATACATATGTATGTGTTTAGAAGACAAGCAGAAAAGGTGAAAAAATACCGTTATCTGGTCTACCACTGGGAGATCACATCAGATGTTGATGGCAGCACACAAGATAATGAGGGTTAGTTCTACAGCAATGCACTGTAGGAAAAGGAGGGAGTTCTAGTGATAGAGAAGCATCTGAGTGGAAAGTTGCTGGCTTGCATTTGCCACAAAGATGGATAATCCAATAGTTAAGACTTTTATTTCAATTCTGCTTAAATATTTTAAGTTGCATTTCTGATACTTTTTTGTACTTTTGATGCCTTTTTCCATGTTTATGATACAAATCGGAATTGCCTAGACATGGCAAGGCATTGCTATATGTAATTATGGTGGCTACCAAAAAAGCAATTACTAGAAAATAGAAATCAAAATCTAAACCAGCTATACTAGAAGCAGTGAATATAGTTATAAAGATAAAACAACTGGAATTGAGATCTTTATAGAAAAAGGTAGGAGCAAACTACGTAGGAAAAAAACTGAAATTGTGGGAGCAATACATGCAGGGAAGGAATGAGGTTTAAAAGAAGGCAGGACTTACATGAGCTATGTAATGGTTGACTGAAAATGATTGGGTAGATTACAAGTGATATTTATTGTTTGCAATTGGGGGTGTGTCAGTACGGTTTGCGATGTAAAATGCTTGCAACTAGGATTGTGTTGGTGTGGTTTGTTTTCATTTATATAAATGCATGATTACCTATGTCTTAAGTGATGGTTTAATAAAGATGTTTCTTGTTTAAAAAAAGAGCAGGAATTGAATAATTTATGCAATGTTGCTTAGGTTATATGATATATAGCAATATATGTGAAGTGTAATGTTTGTAAACGTGAACATATTACCACAGTTTGATTACTTTTATATAAATGTAAATTTGTCTATGTCACAAGTAATTCAATAAAGGTGTTTATAAAAAAAGTTAACTGTTTGCATTTTTAGTTTGTTCTGGGACCTTAGTCTTGTAGTTTCCTTTACAGCTGTGGGAAGATTGTGTTTATACATATTATACTGTACTTCTGTCTCCATAAGTACAGTTACTTGTAAAATCTAGCTGTTTGCATTTTGAACCCTCTCTGGGGCCTTAGGGTGGTAGTTTCATTCACAGCTGTGACAGAACTGTGAACTACTGCCAGATTTTAGGTTAATTTGATCATGTATTACTGCATTTTTCTATAAACAGTGTTACTGGTAAATTTCTGCGCAGTCTGGTGCCTTAGACTTTGACAGAATTGCAGTAGTGAGAGTAATGTATATTCTGCTTCAGGATTGGTGCTTTAGTGCTTTTATAGCTGTTTATATTCCAGTTTTGCTGCCAGAATCGCATATTCTGCTTATCATTTACCTGCTTAAAGTTGCATTCTATTGAGGCATTAAGCACACTTCTGAAATTCTAACCTACCTGGAGTCATTGACCTGTAATTCAAAGTCATGGGACTAAAGCTTCAGTACTGGCTTTATTTGATTAGATCCCTTTCTAGCTAGCCTGACAGTCCTCATACCCTTTTCCTGTTGTGGTCTTAACAGGCTGCATCTCTGGCCAATGTCCTTTATAGTAATCTGACTTTCAAATTCCCCATCCTCCTCTTACACTGGAATTGTCTGTTGCATAAGTATTTTCCCACACGTTATTTTCCATAGATCCAAAATACTGTGTGCCCACCCAACAAACCAGTATTGCTCTTTTTTATATACCTTTAGAAGGTTATCACTTAAGACATAGGCAAACATTAACAAAAAAAAAACAATATTAACATTTTTTTCCCTTTTACTTCCATTAAATAACACATCTTTTATTTCTTTATAATCACTCCAAAATTAACTAATCTGCTGAATTCCTGCCTTCCCTTAAAAGTTACTCCTCCTCCTGAAGATTATTTTGCATGTATTATTCCCACAATTTCCATTTATTTCTATGTAATTTGCTTCTTCCCTTTTATAAAACCTCCCGCTTCAGTTCTGTCATCTCTGTTGTAATATTCAGTATTCTACATACTGTTGTTTCTTTCTTTGATTTCCATCTTCTAGTAGTTACTTTTTTGTCAGCCAACATAATTAAACATAAGAAGACCTTACTATGTCTAGGCAGTTCAGGTCCTGTGCCTCAGCTCAAAAGAATCATTTCCTTAGTTACAGCCATTTGCTCACCTAATATTTCTGACAAAGTACTCTCTTAGGAATTTTTAAAATCTGCCAACTCATTACACTCCCAAAAGGTAGGTTTGCATTTACCTCTTTTTTCCCCATTATACCTCCAATATTTGCTATCTACCTGTGGAAAATTTATTTGAAGTCTGCTTGGGGTATAAAAATACCTATGCAAACACTCCATGAAAAATTTTAAGCCTTCTGGACAATGTTGCATACTCAGGAGCCATACATATATTCTTCCATTGTTCCCTTGTAAATTGCTTTTCTAGTCATCTCTAAGCTCTGATTTTATTCTTATAGTTATTGTGAAACATTTTATATACCAACAGCATCTTCTATACTACTTTGGATGTGCTGATGTTTCACTTGGGATTCCCCTATTCCTTTCTCTTTGCCTATACACAAACATCAATCCCTAGCCTGCAGTCCAAACGTCTTCTTGGCCACATTCCACTCTTACATTTCCCTCTAGTTATTTGCTCCAAATACTGTTGGCTCCTTTGCCTGTTTTCTGCAGAAAAGTCATGCTCCTTCTTGCCTAGTTTCTGTACTCCTACTTGCAGTCATCCCTATTGACAAAATATCTTTTCTTCATTCTCATGTTGGCTTAGATTTTAGAATACTTAATGTTATTTTAAGAATAAAGAAGTTATGTACCTACCATAACGTTTCATGTTAGTTGTCTTCTTCTCGCACGGTAAGTTCAAAAAATAAGAAGAGAGTAGGATTTTGGATGTAAATCTGTAAGAACAATATAAACTAAACAGAATATTATATGTTAAGTTGTCTATCTCGCCTTCTTTCTTGCTGGTTGGGTTCGGAGCTGATCCTCGGCTCCGACTCGGCCATCTTCAAAAGCTCGAGAGCTGCTTACTGGCTCGAGGCCCCCCATATCCCATGATGCCTGGCGCTAGATACCCAGATCTCGTTTGGTAAATCTAACTGCAGACATAATAATAATAAGGGAATCCTATCCTAGAATGCATAAATCTTACTGGAGAGACTACTAGTCAGAAAGAAATAGCCAGAGAAGACTCAGCCAGTGAAAAATCAAGAAGAACTCTTCTCGGTCCACTAGGATAGGGGGATGGAGGGTGGGACACAAGAAAGAAGGCGAGAAGAAGACAACTAACATGGAACGTTATGGTAGGTACATAACTTCTTTATGTTAAGTTGTCTATCTCGCCTTCATTCTTGCTGGTTGGGACAGCGTCCCTAGCACCTAAAACCCTGGGTGGTTCATCGGAAGAGACTCTTCAGAACAGTGGAACCAAAATCAGCTCTGCTCCTGGAAACCAAATCCAACTTGTAATGCGAAATAAAGGCATGTGGGTTGGCCCATGTAGCCGCAGCACAAATAGATTCCATGGGCAACCTAGCCTGAAAAGCCACCGAAGTAGCTAAAGCTCTGGTGGAGTGACCTTTTGGTTTGACTGGTAATTTTTTATTCCTGAGTTGATATATGAATGTGATGATAGAAGTCAACCACCGGGATAAGGTTACCTTGGAGACCGGAAGATCTTGTTTACCTACTGCATAGGACAGGAAAAGTTGATTTGATTTTTTAATGTCTTTGGTTCTATGCAAATAAAAGCGTAGCTGCCTGTGAACATCTAACTGATGCAACTTATATATCCTGCCCTGTTGGAGTGGTTCGGGAAAAACACAGGAAGGTCTATGGACTGATTCAAGTTACTCTCTGAAGAGACCTTAGGAAGGAAGGATTAGTCCTAAGAGCAACCCTGTCATTGTGGAACACGAGGTATAGGGGACGGATAGAAAGAGCCTGTAGTTCCGAAACTCTTCTGGCTGAAGTAATAGCTACCAGATAAAGGGTTTTCCAAGATAAGAATTCAATGAACAAGAAGCTGCAGGTACGAAAGGGGGCAAAATTAAAGAAGCTAAAATCAAATTTAGATCCCATGGTGGTGGAGGATCTCTCACTGGGGGCCTGAGGAGAGTGGTTCCTTTGAGAAAGGCTTTACACAGCTTATGGGACATGATATTGTTTTCCAACAGTCCAATGTGAAAATCTGAAATTGCAGCTAACTGAACTCTAATTGTAGTGGAAGCGGACCCAGCATGGAAGAGCTCCGCAAGAAATTCCAAAATGTAGTGTACAGGGGCTGAAAAGGGGTCTATACTTTTTGCCTCTGCCCAGGAAGAAAAACGTTTCCACTTACTAGCATAAGTTTTTTTGGTTGTAGACTTGTGTGATGACAAAAGGATTTCGCGCACAGAGGGGGAGATATCTGGGAGCCTGGCTAAGGTTGGAAGTGGAGCAACCAAGCCATGAGCTGGAGAGAGTGTAGGGATTGGTGCAGCCCGCCCGATTGATGAATCAAGAGGTCTGGAACTAGGTCCGGAATCCAAGGCTGCTCAAGAAGATGGCGATGCAGGAATGGGAACCATATTTGTCGAGGCCAGTAAAGAGCAATGAGGATAATTTTGCAACCCAAAATGGTAGCTTTCTGAATTAGCTTCGGGATGAGGGGAAAAGGCGGGAATGCATAAAGAAGTCCCAGAAGCCAATCGTGGACTAGAGCATCTCTGGGGGAATGTCCAGGAAGTGGAAGGAGAGAGAAGAAATTGCTACACTCACAGCAAGGTTGGCCCCATTTGCAGAAGATTTGGTCCGCAACTACCTGGTTCAGAGACCACTCGTGAGGCAAGAGAATTGCTCTGCTCAGTCTGTCTGCTATGACGTTGGACCTCCCAGGGATGTGCGTTGCAATCAGAAACCATTGGGAAGAGGTCGCCCACTGCCAGAGTCTGAGTGCTTCTCGACATAGGGGGTAGGACCTGGTTCCGCCCTGCTTGTTGATGTACCACACTACAGACATATTGTCCATTTGAATTGCAATAGTCCCAGTAGGAAGAGAGTCCTGAAGTGCCTGCAACGCAAAGAGCACGGCTCTCATCTGAAAGACATTTATGTGCAGATGATACTCGTGAGGTTGCCAGGTGCCTTGGACTGTTCTGCCCTGATAATGCCCCCCCCCCACCCAATCAGGGAGGCGTCCATGGTCACCATAGCCACTGGAGGGGGGAGAACAAATGGTCTGCCGTAGAGCACTGATGCGGAGCCCATCCACCACGCAAGGTGCTTCTTGCATGCTTGAGTGATCATAATAATGTAAGACATGGGAAGTTGCTGGAAGGATCATTGGGTGAAAAGAAGCCACTGGAGAATCCTCATGTGAAAACGAGCCAGAGGGACAAGTACGATCGCTGCTGCCATGAGACCCAGAGTTTGAAGGACAAACCCGGCTTGAATTCTTTTGCATGCTAATAAAACCTTGATATGCTGACGAATCACTACCATCCTGTCTGGTGGGAGGCTCGCTAACATGTCTTTGGTATTTAAATTTGCGCCTATAAAGGTGCTAGACTGACAGGACGACAATGCAGATTTTTCTAAATTTATTGTGATACCTAGCCTGGAGCAAGTGTCGATGGTACAGTCTCTGGCTCGCAGAAGGTGATTTCTGGTAGTAGCAGTGAGGAGCCAGTCATCGAGATATGGAAACATTTGGAATCCTTGCCGTCTCAGGTGAGCGGTAACTACTGCCATACATTTGGTAAACACCCTGGGGGCTGTGGTGAGACCAAAGGGCAGAGCTCTGAATTGATAATGGCTGGCTCCCAGCCAGAAGCGAAGGAATCTTCTGGAGCGTCTGTCCATTTTGATGTGGTAGTATGCATCCTGAAGATCTATGGAGTACATCCAATTGTCCTGACCCAGGAAGGGTAAAATGGACTGAAGCGTGACCATCTAGAACTTTGTTCTTTGTACAGACTTTAGTCTGCTGAGATCCAAAATGGGTCTCCAGTCCGCTGTCTTTTTTGGTACCAAAAAGAACCTTGAGTAAATTCCGTATCCTTGTTGGTCTGCTGGGACTTGCTGGATGGCCCTTTTTCTTAGCAGTTTTGAGACTTCTTGCACTGCTTGGTCCCTTAGATTGGGTGGAACTTCTGGAAGGGACTTGTTTGACCTCAAGGGGGTACGAACAAAGGGAATTCTGTAGCCTCCGGATATGATGGACTGTACCCATTTGTCTTGTGTTCTGTCTTGCCAGGCTCTTGGGTACAGCGATAATCTTCCCCCGACTGCATCCTGAGGTGGGCAGCTGGGCAACCCTTCAGGGATGCTGGAAGGGCTTCTCAGAGAAAGATTCTCTGCTGCCCTGATTTTGCGGACCCCCTCTGCCATGAGGGTGGCATCTGTTATTGTTCCCTCCTCTGCCCCTGGATGGGAACTCACCATGTGTGTCCGGCAAGGCTCCCTGTGATTTCCAGAACCACATCTTCCCATTCTTCTGACCCTTAGGATATGGTCTGGAAGGAGTGGAAAAACCGACTCCTATGGCAGAGAAAGTCTTGCCTTCCTGCTCACACCTGGTAAGGGTATCTTTCACCCGTGATCTGAAAAGAGAGGAACCATCAAAGGGGGTGTTGGTGAAAGAAGCGCTGAAAGGTTCCGCAAAGTTACATAGCCGCATCCAAGCATGCCTCCTTAGGGCCACGCCTGTGCCTGCAGCTCTACTCGCACCATCAGCTGCTTACAAAATGATCCTCATGGAGGAGTTTACCACTGAATTAAGAGTTGCCATCTGGGAGGCTGCCTTAGCCTGGGCCGTCTCAGCTGCTGGATCTTGGGGGGTATCTCCAAGCTCTTTCAGGAGATCCCTCTGAAGATGGGTAAAGTGGCACAGGTAATTCAGGGACAGCATGGAAAAGGTCGCTGAAGAGAACATCCGCTTCCCATATCTGTCCATCGTCCTAGACTCCTTGTTAAAGGGATGGACAGATGAAAAAGTTCAGCCAACTCCATCTTTGTGGCCACCGCTACCACCATGGCATCAACGGGGACACCTTTGGTCAAGAACTGTTTGTCCTGCAGTGCAGTAATGAATTTGGCAGGTCTTCTAGGGGTCGATTCCACTGTATCTGGAGCCGACCACACCTTCCGAGCCATCACAGACATCAGTGGGTCGAAAGGTGGAGACACCCAGGAGGTGGAAGATTGGGATCCAAACGCATCCAGGAATACCGACTCATCCTCGGAAGGACTTAGGGTAGTCCAGTTCCCCCTCTGCCTAAGCATCTCAAGGATGTCTGAGAAGGAGACATCTTCAGAGGGGGATCTTAGGGACCCTTCCGACTCCTCTAAGTCAGTATCCGATGTGACAGACTCGGGGGAGTCAACATGCTTCCTTTTGCATTTTCTCTTGCGAGGTGGCTCCTCTGAATGATCAGGGAAGGCCTCAGAAAAGGAGGATACACCCAAAGGGGTGTCCTGGAGCGCTGGATCCCCACACTTAGGTTCTGGAAGAGGGGCAGAGGCTGCCGCAGGCACCCTAGGGGGAGGAGCCAATGGGGTCGATTGTGGGACTGACTCAGGGGCCAGTACACTCCTCATAGGTTCATAGGTTTATATTAGGCTATCTGCCCTAAGGCATTTATAAGCCTAGCCCAAAGTTTTGTGGCTTACACCACCCCTTATATTAAAAAAATACTGTACCCATTAGTTTGTTGTCCCTCTGTCCAGCAGTGACACAGAGATGATTCCCGGGGTAAACCTATGATCTCCCATCCACAGGTCAAGATTTCTCTTGAACAGAGCCAGCGAGGTGCTCTGCCTCACATGGACCGGGATTTTATTCCACAGCATAGGGAGCCTCTGAGTGATAAATCTATCCCTCCAGCACATCCTATTTATATCTGTGCCAAGGTTTAAGTCGCTTGCTCTAGCGGTTTTGGTGGATTTGGATTTTTTGAGGTGGAGCATGTTCATTAATTCCGGGTTGGACATGGCCTTGTATATCAGGCACATGTCACCTCTGAGCAGACGGTATGCAACTGAATAGAGCTGGAGTTTCTTCAATCTGGCAGTCCCTTTATCCTTTTGGTGAGGAACTTTTGGGGTCTCTCCAATTGCTGCAGATGTCGGGTGAGATACATCCCGAATGGGGCACTGTACTCGATCATTAGTCTGATAAGTGAAGAGTACAGGGGAACAATGACCTCACTAGATCTGGATGTGAATCCCTTCATGATCAGGTGGGCAATGTAGAAGGTCTTTCTAACCACTTTAGCAACGTGAGTGTCAAAAGAAAGGCCACTGTCAACCTGGGTCCCCAGGTCCCTGATAACCTCTTCTGTGCTTAGTGGATTGCCACCTATATGGTAGCTTGGGGTTACCTTGTTTTTCCCGAAGGGTATGACTATACATTTTTTGGCGTTTAACTTCAGGCCATGGCTCTGGCACCAGCTATCTGTTTCCGTGAGTCCCTTCTGAAGGATATCCGTGTCCAATGCACTTTCCACTATGGCGCCCAGTTTGCAGTCGTCTGCAAACTTTGTCAGCCAAAGTCCTCTCATGTTGGCCTGTACTTCTGAGAAGTAGATGCCGAACAATAGGGGGCCAAGGACCGAGCCATGTGGAACACCACTTGTGACCGGCTTGGAGTCTGACATAGCACCAGCAACTCTAACCCTGTGGGTTCTGTCCTTAAGCCAGTTTGCAACCCATCTTGTGACATATGGGTTTACATTTAAGCTGGTAAGTTTTTCTACAATACCCGAGTGGGGTATTGTGTCGAAAGCCTTTGCAAGGTCAAGGTAGGCTGTATGGACTGCCTTTCCCTCATCAATGGCCTTGGTGACTGTTTCGAAGAAGTCAACCAAGTTCAAAAGGTATGATCTGCCCTTGACGAAGCCAAACTGGGTCGGGTCCAATGTCTGCAAGTCCCCTATATCTTTGTTTATGAGCTCCATTATGATCCTCTCCATAGCTTTGCAGACTAGACTTGTTAAGCTTATGGGGCGGTAATTACCAGGGTCCGTAGAGGCACCGCCTTTGTGGAGTGGGACCACAGTTGCCGTACGCCACTCCTTGGGCACGTATCCTGTGGTAAGGCTGAGATTAAACAGCTGCCTTATGTGCGGGTTTAATTCCTCATTTAGCTCGTGTAGCACACAGCCGGGGACACCATCCGGTCCCATTGATGCTATGTTTTTAGCTTTAGAGAGAGCAGCTTTCACCTGTGCATTTGAGATGTCTGGGAGGCTACACTGCTGGGATAGTTATCTCTCCTTTAGGGGAGAGGGGTGAAGTTTGCACTGAATCTGTCTGCCAGTATGTTGGCAATGTCTGTGGGTTCAGTGATTTTTGTATCATTTTGGACTAATTCTGAGCATATCTGGGAGTTTCCACCCAGGTTCCTAACATAGCTGAAAAAGGCCTTATGATTGTCCTTTGAATCCATGGCAATTTTTCTCTCAAAATTGGCCTTAGTTGATTTTATGAGTGCTCGTATTTTTTACTAATAATGATCAGGGTGACTTCCCTTTTATGGATTTTGTTCTATCATGTAATAGCTTTCTCCTCTTATTGTAAAGTTTGTTAATGGCTGGGGTCCACCAGACTGGACGTTTGCCCTTTGTGGAAAGAGTCTTGGTTTTATTTGGGATTGCCTGATCCATGCAGTCCTGGAGGTGTTCATAGAAGGCATTTGTAAGGGCTTCCAGCTTGGGTTGTGGTTTCCACTGGCTCAGGGGCCTTGAAGGATACCACACCAGTCTTGAGTAGTGTGAAGTTTGCTTTAGAGATGTTCTTCACTGTGGTCTTTTGTTTGGGGTGGGGCGGATGTGGATTTCCAGTGAAATTAGTTTATGATCAGATCTCACCAATGAGGGATATACTTCCGGTGTGGAGCATTTTGTCCCCATGTTTGTGATAATGAGATCTAGTATATTTTCTCCTCTCATGGGAACAGTGACTAGCTGTTCCATGGCATTTGAATTTATGAACTCCAGGAACCGTTGGGCTAGAAAGTTAGGGCTTGAGTAATGTTCCCAGTCTATATTCGGGTAGTTAAAGTCACCCAATATGATGGTGTTTGGAGATACATTTATACCCTCCAGTGTCTTCAGGAAGGCTGGGTGGGGTTCCTGAGTTTGAGAGGGTGGCCTGTAGCATGCTACAATTTGTAGAGCAGTTTTGCCTATGGTTAGTTGCACCTGGATGGTTTCAAGCTTAGTGTGTTGCCACCAACCTGGAGGTGTGGGTATCCTTTATGAATATGGATACGCCTCCTTTTGTGGTGTGGTCCGGGTTTTGGGGCCGGAACGCATGATATGAGGTAAAACCTAATAGTGCCGGGGTGCTCTCAGGAGCCTTGAACCAGGTTTCAGTTACAGCACAGACATCGATGTTCTCCATACTGAGAAGGGCCTCAAGTGCATGCATTTTGAGATTTAGACTTCTGGCATTGAGCAGCATTACCCTCAGTTTCTTCCCATTTTTGTTTTCTAGGGTGGTAGGTTTAGAATTTGAGCCTTGCCTAAAAAGGCACTATGGGGTGGCAAGAGCCTTAGCCAATATCCGGAATCCCAGGGGTGACAGGTGCAAGCCGTCCCTTGCGAAGCAGCATGGCTTGTCAAGCATATCATCCCAGGCAGACAGACACTGGATCCCCTTTGAATGATACCAGACATTAAGCCAATTGTTAAAGCTGATCATCTTGTCTCTATATTGTGGCATCATTCTTGGTGAAGGAAGGATACTGCTCAGGGTCAGGGTCATACCTGCCTGGACTACATAATCAGAGAGCTCCTCTATGTCTCTTTTCATGTAGTCCAGGGAGGTACGTCTCAGGTCGTTCACACCAGCATGGACAATGACTGTGTCATATTTGTACTTGCCGTGGAGTGACCCGAGTGCTTGCGTTATGTGGCGGATTCTAGCGCCCGATAGGCAGCTTACTGTGACCCTCTCCTTGTTCAGCCTGGTGAGTGGGACGTCAGTGTGTCTGACTATGGAGTCACCTATGACAAGTATGTTTGGTGTTGTATTTGGCCTTAAGGGCTGTGACTGCTTTGCACACTGATTTTGTGGTTTATGTGTTGCTTGTGGGGTGTCTTGAGGTAGCAGTTGTTTGGGTGTCTGCTTTGGAGGCCTCTGCTGTTTAGGTAAATTTTTACTCAGAGCCTCCGAGTATGTCTTTGTGTGTTTATGTGTTTGATTCAATGGTGTGGTAGCATTATGTGAGACTGGTTTTGTGGTGTGTGTAGTTGCCTTCTCCTCCTGTCTGGTCTTGCCAGTCCTGAGTTGAGAGAGCTAAATAACTGCATCTCTCGCAAGTATTTGTGTTATGTGGGAGGAGGAGAGGGTTGTCTGTGTACATGAGGCAGTTATAACATTGCCTCAAGATTCCCAGATTCACCAGCTGGACCGGAGAGGAGATTGACAACTGACCTTTGGACATGCTAGAATAATATTGGGAATTCCTTAATAATTGAAAACAAGGGCCAGTGGGGAGTGAGGGTGTAGTGCTTTTATTTTTTAGTGCTGACTTATATAATTGCTTTAGTGAGCAAGTGCAAGGTAACTTGAGTGCAATGTGTTACAAGTAACTAAATGCAAAAACGACAAACAGTAACTTTCTTTCAAGTGAAACAAGGAAATACGTACAGTAAGCAATGCAGATATCACTAGTGATCCACAGAAGCGCTGAGAAGCCGCGTATTAGGTGGAATTAGCGTTCCAGGGAAATAACAAGCAAACAAACAACAAGCAAATACACAAAGCTAGATTCAGCAGGCCTGGATCTAGTCTATGCTACAGCAAACAAGGTGTACCAATTTCAGTAAGATACAGTTCAAATATTCGGGCACTATAAACCTTTAACCAGAAATTCCCAGCTCAGAAGGGCAGCGTCCAGCCTCTTCTCCCACAAGAGTGCAGACCACAAACCTTCTTAATGTAAAATAACTGGCCTGAAGCCCAAGTGCTTAAACCAGAACTAATACACTTGGACACTGGGCTCATAATCAGCAGTTCCCAACTTAGAAGGATGAAAGCTACCTGTCCTGCCACCACAGTGCTTGCCACAAACCTTCCTAATGTAAAACAACTGGTCTGAAGCCCAAGTGCTTAATCCAAAAGACTTAGAATGATAGCTACACTTTAATCAAGTTACAACCAAGCAGTAATAAATACAATTGAATACTTTAGAGAATGTCTGGATTAGTGCTCAAGTTACACAAACAAAGCTAGATCCAGCAGGCCCGAATCCAGTCTATGCCACAGCAAACAAGGCGCACCAACTTCAGTAAGAAGCAGTTCAGATATGCATGCACTATAAGCCTTTAACCAGAAATTCCCAGCTCAGAAGGGCAGAGTCCAGCCTCTCCTCCCACAAGAGTGCAGACCACGAACCCTCTTAATGTAAAATAACTGGCCTGAAAGCCCAAGTGCTTAAACCAGAATTAATACACTTTTAGAATAACAGACACTGAGCCCTCAATCAGCAGTTCCCAACCTAGAAGGATGTAAGCTACCTGTTCTGCCACAACAGTGCAGACCACAAACCCTCTCAGTGCAAAACAACTGGTCCGAAGCCCAAGTGTTTAAACCAAAAGGCTTAGAATGAGTTACACCAAGCAGCAATAAATACAACTGAGTATTTTTAAGATGATGCAAAAGTAAAATGAAGTAGGTAGAAACACAAGTACAGTAAAAGCAGATGAATTTTTTTTTTAATCTGAACAAGTGCTGAGATCAAAGAAACAGATTTGAGTGCTGAAACTAGAAAACTGGCTAGCTATAAGAAAGAAAAACAAGCTAGAAGGCTTCCCTCTAACACAGAAGGGCTTGGGGGCTCAGAAGCCTACAAATAGTCTATACCACTTAACAGGAAAGGCAGGAAATAAGCTTTTTTTTTTTTGTCTGTTTCCCAGATGCTCTCTTTGTACACAGTAGGAGTGCCTGAAATCAGAATATGATCTCACTGCACTCAGTTGAGTGAGCAAATGAGATGGGCCCAGAGGCAGGCTGAGGGGCGGGCAGTTTCAAGGCCACTAAGATTAACACCAAAACAAAAACAGGGAGGATGGGTGGGAATAACTGAAGAGCAGAGTTAAAACTGCCAGGTCAGTTAAATATTCCTTCAACACAGTTTAAATCAAATTAAATACTGTATTTTTTTTTTAAAAAAGTGCAGATAAAGGTACTTAAATTCTCTTATACGTCCAGTTGAATATAACCAAGTTCTTAGCCGGCCAAAGCTGAGGTTTTTAAGCAGAAAATATGTTACACTGTACCACTTAAATAGGCAAGGACAGGAAATCAAAGAATGTGGCTACCCCCACACCTGTAATTACTAGCAAATAACAAAGAGCAGAGTTAAAACTGCCAGTTCAGTTAAATATTCCTTCTACACAGTTTAAATCAAAATAAATACTGTATTTTTTTTAAAAAAAAGTGCACATAAAGGTACTTAAATTCTCTTATACGTCCAGTTGAATATAACCAAGTTCTTAGCCGGCCAAAGCTGAGGTTTTTAAGCAGAAAATATGTCACACTGTACCACTTAAATAGGCAAGGACAGGAAATCAAAGAATGTGGCTACCCCCACACCTGTAATTACTAGCAAATAACAAAGAGCAGAGTTAAAACTGCCAGTTCAGTTAAATATTCCTTCAACACAGTTTAAATCAAATTAAATACTGTATTTTTTTTTAAAAAAGTGCAGATAAAGGTACTTAAATTCTCTTATACGTCCAGTTGAATATAACCAAGTTCTTAGCCGGCCAAAGCTGAGGTTTTTAAGCAGAAAATATGTCACACTGTACCACTTAAATAGGCAAGTACAGGAGATCAAAGAATGTGGCTACCCCACACCTGTAATTACTAGCAAATAACAAAGAGCAGAGTTAAAACTGCCAGTTCAGTTAAATATTCCTTCAACACAGTTTAAATCAAATTAAATACTGTATTTTTTTTTAAAAAGTGCAGATAAAGGTACTTAAATTCTCTTATATGTCCAGTTGAATATAACCAAGTTCTTAGCCGGCCAAAGCTGAGGTTTTTAAGCAGAAAATATGTCACACTGTACCACTTAAATAGGCAAGGACAGGAAATAAAAGAATGTGGCTACCCCCACACCTGTAATTACTAGCAAATAACAAAGAGCAGAGTTAAAACTGCCAGTTCAGTTAAATATTCCTTCAACACAGTTTAAATCAAATTAAATACTGTATTTTTATTAAAAAAAGTGCAGATAAAGGTACTTAAATTCTCTTATACGTCCAGTTGAATATAACCAAGTTCTTAGCCGGCCAAAGCTGAGGTTTTTAAGCAGAAAATATGTCACACTGTACCACTTAAATAGGCAAGGACAGGAAATCAAAGAATGTGGCTACCCCCACACCTGTAATTACTAGCAAATAACAAAGAGCAGAGTTAAAACTGCCAGTTCAGTTAAATATTCCTTCAACACAGTTTAAATCAAATTAAATACTGAATTTTTTTTTACAAAAAGTGCAGATAAAGGTACTTAAATTTTCTTATACGTCCAGTTGAATATAACCAAGTTCTTAGCCGGCCAAAGCTGAGGTTTTTAAGCCTTCACATCGAAGCCGTCCCTGCCCAGACGCAGAGAGGGTTCCGGCTCCGAAGATACCAGAAGTCCTCCCCACACCGAGGGGGATGGCTCCGAGGCAGATGTGGGAGCCAAGCTCACCTGAGCCGAAGCCCCGAGGGGGAGAGCGGGGTCATACAAGGGTCCGATGCCACTCGCCCTCTCTGAGCCGACGAGGGAGTCTCGGCGCCCAGATCCCTCCAGGGAAGGTACCATGGAAGGGATCGTTGCCGACGACGGAACCAAAAGAGAGGGTATCGGCGCTGATGATTCCACGACTAGAACCGCAACGAACTCCGGCTCTGAGCTCATAGGATGAGTCGGAGGAGGAATATCTACAGCTGTGGACGGAGCCGACTCCTGATGAGGAGGGCTGGACAACATTTTTGCTAGGGCCTGCGATTTTAACAGCCTACTGACCACTCTTTACAAGTCATGGTCCGAAAGTCTAGATGAATGAGAAGAGTGGGATGAGTGATGACTACGCTCCGACTGGAGCAGAGGCGATTTCGGAGCCGAACGTATCGACTCCAAGGAAGGTGACCTGGATCGTTTCTGACTCTCAGCCGGCTCCGAAGAACGTGTCGGAGCCGACTGGGAGGGAGGGACATCGGTTCCAGCCGGAGCCGAGATAGATTGTGTGGCTTCACCCAACGACGGCTCCGAACTGGGAGCCGACGGTTTAGGTGGCCTGGAAGATTTCACGGGCTGAGCCTTTGCCGGTAAATCTTGAGGTTTAAGCAAACCCCTCAGAATCAATTTATTTTTGTGCTCCTGCAGGACTCTTGGACTGAAAGCATGGCAGATCGAGCAACAGTCCTGCAGGTGCACGGCGCCCAGACAATAAACACAAGAAGTGTGACCATCTGTCAGAGACATCTTCTGACAGCATGAGTCACACTTCTTGAATCCGGATGGTTTAGGATCCTTGGACATCCTGGAGGAAAACCAAGGACAAGAACACACACAGAAAGGTTAAAGTAACCAAACAGTAAAAATTTTACACACTACAGTTATCACAACCAACTACAAGCACTACTACAACAAAAACTAAAGATAACTATCACTAAACACTAACAGTGATTAATAAAGGAATATTTTTTTTTTTGAAGGAGATAGAGAGAAAGGTTAACCTCTAACTTAAACGGAAAAACCTTTCTGAGGAAAGGGAGAGAAGGGGGGGGGGGGGAACTCTCTAACTTAAATGAGTTTCTTGGAGAAAGTAAATGGATCTAGAAAAGAAACTAGGTACAATACAACAGTCTAATCTAACGACTAATTCTACACTAAAAACTACAGTTTTGACAAGAAAAATACAATAATAATAAAGTTTTATACGACCTGAGCCAGTAGAACAACCTCGCAGCAGAAGCGGCAAATGAGATCTGCGTATGTAGTGCCAGGCATCATGGGATATAGGGGGCCTCGAGCCAGTAAGCAGCTCTCGAGCTTTTGAAGCTGGCCGAGTCAGAGCCGAGGATCGGCTCCGAACCCAACCAGCAAGAATGAAGGCGAGATAGACAACTTAACATATAATATTCTGTTTAGTTTATATTGTTCTTACAGATTTACATCCAAAATCCTACTCTCTTCTTATTTTTTTAACTTACCGTGCGTCTTTATCATCCCATTCCACTGTGAATTATAACCTTCTACTTGTGTTAAGCCTTTACTGTATAGCTCTGTAATATCCCTTCAAATCAGGTAGTCCTAAACTACCTTGTTCTATTGGAAGGATCAACTTATCCCACTTAACTCTTGACCTCTTCCCTTCTCAGATAAATTCCTTCAACCCTTTATTAATTATTGTCCACTTCTCTAGTTGATAAAAATATACCCAATCCTTATTTATAACTAAGGGGACTAAAAACATTTTCACTAGTATCTTACTATCCATTTCCATAAACAAGAGCTTCCAGTTTCTCACTTTTTGCATTATCATTTGTTTAGTCTCTTTCCACGTATCCTTAGCTATCATAACAGAAGCCTTTTAATCCATACTGCTGAATATTTAATCTTATCATGTCCTCACAAATAAGAGTATTACTGAACCAATTCCTGTGTGGATACATAATTTACGGATGTAACCTTTGTTTGATCTTCATTAATTCTATATCCCAAAAAACTTGAAACTGTCTCAAAAATGTTCCACAACACTGATATGTCCTTTTCTCCATTTATCAGATATAAAATAATATCATTTAAAATAAACCTATTTTTTCTTGATTACCACAACAATTGTATCCTTGAATTTCTGAGATCCTTATTTTAGCCAATGACTTTAAATATAAACCAAACAACAAAAGGGGAAAGAGGGCACCCAACCTGGTTCCTCTGTTCAAACACAACTTATCAGATATGAACACTCCCACTTTAGTTCCTCTAACCTTTCATATACCCTTTTAATTAACCTTATTATTTCATCAAGGAATGCAAATGCTTCCACTGCCCTACTCAAAAATCTCAGCTTGCTCTGCCAAATGCTTTCTCTGCATCAAGACCCAGATCTTACCTTCTGCTTTCCTCTGGATCTTTGTTTTATTAAAGTTGTCAAAATTTGCCTACCCTCCACAGAACCACACAAATCCATATCTATCAATTTTTACAACACCTTTGCATTCTTTTAGTTAGTATAGACAAAAAAAAAACAGGATTGCTCGAGTAAACCTCCTTTACTACAAATTGTCTCCTGCTCATTTTACAAGAGCACCCATCTGCTTGGTGCCCTTGCCACACTCTGAGATCCTTGGCAGATAAGAGAGTAAGTTTATTATTCTGCAGTTCAGTTAACTGTTTTAGAGTGCTACTGCTTTATTTTTGCTCTGTTTAATTTTGAACTTTAAATCATTTTAATAGTCCCTAATACTTGAAATAGTCTTGTCCAGTTAGTTTGTTTAAGTTGTTTGTGGCAGCACTGGACTCTCAAGCAATCTTTTTTTTGTTTTTACATTAAGAGGACTGGGATAGTCCACCTAGTGGCAGCAGGTGGAGGCCTGGTCTGATTTAGGAAACACATAAAGAAAGCTGTAAGTGTAGTCATTTTATTAGCCACAGGACTTAGAAGTCAGTTTCTTGTATTTTAAGTGCCTGTATAAATTTGGAACATTCGTGCACAGTTGCCCACTGTGCATTAGTTGTTAGTAGTACGCTATACAGACACAAATACAAACACCTAGAACCAATTTTTTCCCTACAAAACCACCTCTGAAATTGTATCAGTAACCCTCTTAGTGCAGAGCAACTAGTTTGCACACTGAGTACACTAGAGTAGAGTTTGAGTGTTGAGGAGCACTGCCCCTTGAATTTAGTATTATATATCCTAGTCTAGTTTCTAGTCACAAATGTACCTTTAGTCAGCCCACCATTAACTGCTCATGCACCGCACCCTTGTACCTCACCCAGTAAAAGCTATGACATCAGTGATATGCACTTCCCCAATTTCTCGATAGCCAGTTTGGTGGATATGGGTATACTGAGATGATGTAACAATTGTCTAATGTTCACAGATAGCGATGTAATCTTCAAAGAAACAAATACAGTGTGCGAGAGATGTGTACACATGATGTCTCTGAAGGTAAAACTCTTGCGTACAAGCACCCATAATAACAATCTGTTTGTCAGAAGAATACAAACTACTTCCAACACAAACTGTATGCACCCCACACATAGATCTACTTATGCTGAGGCAACCTTTCCAACCCCAAAGATTTCCCAGACATTCCACCTGCAAAAATTATCCTCAGCACACCAGAAAGCCCTAAACAGAAACAGTACCGAACACTTAGTGGAAACTCAACTACCAAGCCCATAAGGCAAGCCAGTACACTACTCAGGACTCTAGTCACAAAGGATTCCAATGAATGAAATACTGATGTCCCACTCACCGGGCTGAACAAGGAGAAAATACCAGTTGCCTGTCATGGGCAAGGATCCACCACGTTACTCATGCACTCAAGTCAATCCACCACAGACACCAGTATGATTCAGTCATAGTCCATGTAGGTGTAAATGACCTGAGACGTACCCCCCCAGGTTATATGAAGAGAGACATTAAGGAGAACTTGGACTATGTGTCACAGGCTGGTATGTGCCGAGCATTGAGCAGCATTCTACCTTCACCAAGGATGATGTCACAATATGAGCAGAAGATGATTGATTTTAATAACTGCCTAAGTTTTTGGTGCCATTCTAGGGGAATAAAATATTGTGGGAGGACATAGTTAACAAAAAGAAGTTATGTCTTACCATGACATTCCATCTCTATTGTTGATCCTCATTCAGTCATTACGTATAGGTATCGGTTCCGACCTTGGAACCGGGCCGGCCATTTTCCAAACCCGTGTCAGTTTCAAACTCTCGAGCTAAACTCTTACTCATAATTCCCCTCTCCCTGTTACCTCATATTGAGTTTGCAAGTCAAAAGAAGGTAGAGGCTACCTCTGGTCAAATGACCTAAGAGAAAAGCCACAGGAGGGGGAAGGAGGGAGGGTCGTAATGACTGAACGAGGATCAACAATACAGATGGAATGTTATGGTAAGACATAACTTCTTTATCTGATATTGTTAATCCTCGTTCATTCCTTATGTATGGGACAGAGTCCCAAGCTGCCTCTATTCCTGAGCACCATAGAACCAAAAGATGCTCTTCCCCTGGAGGTCAAATTCAATTTGTAATGACTGATGAAGGTATGAGGCATGTAGCCCAAGTTGCAGCTGCACAGATGTCATGTAAAGAAGCTCTGGCATGGAAGGCAGCAAAAGTTGCCACTGACCGTGTCGAATGAGCCTTCATGGTGGTAGGCAATGGAATATTACGTTGTGTATAAATGAAGGTCACACAGTCTTTCAACCATCTAGCTAATGTGACCTTAGCAACAGCAGATCCTAATCTAGGTCCAGAATAGGCCAAAAATAACTGGTCAGATTTATGAGAGGACATAGTCCTGTTTAAGTAAAAACAGATTTGCCTGTGAATATCTAGGGTATGTAGGCAATACTCTCCCCTGTTTGAATGATTGGGAAAGAAAACTGGCAATTCAAAGGTTTGATTAATGGACATTTCAGAGATCACTTTTGGCAGAAATGAAGGATTAGTTCTCAAAGACACTATCTCTATGAAAAATCAAGTATGGACTCTTGATGCATAAAGCTTGAAGCTCAGAGATACGTCTGGCAGAAGTAATGGCGACCAAAAACAAGGTTTTCCATGACAAATATTTGAGGTCGCAAGAAGAAGCTGGTTTGAAGGGTGGCATTGTCAGTGCTTGTAGAACTAATAACAGATCCCATGGTTGAATAGGTTCCAAATGATTCACACCTTTTATGAAGGTCTTGCATAATTTGTGTGACATAAGAGAGGAGTCCTGGACACCCTCATGGAAATTAGATATTGCAGCCAAATGAACTCTAATGGTAGAGGCTGATAGACCCGATTGAAAAAGGTCGGCCAGATACTCTAGTATTATCGACACTGGTGCTGAAAAGGGATCTACTTGTTTTTCTTTCAGCCAACAGGTAAATCTTTTCCACTTGCTTAGATAAATAATTCTAGTGGAAGACTTATGAGATGCAATGAGAATGTCCCGTACTGGTAAAGAAAGATCATTCTGCCTGGCAATCAAGGGAATTGGAGTAGCCAAGCTGTGAGCTTCAGGCTGTCCAAGTTGGGATGAATTAGGTTCTGCGGATGTGAGATCAACTCCGGGGCTGGATGGAGAATCCATGGTCAATCTAGCAGGTGAGGCCAAAGGAAGGGTAACCAAATGTGATGAGGCCAATATGGTGCTATGAGGAATACCTTGCTCTTCAACCAACGGGCTTTCTTCAGAAACTGGGGAATGAGAGGAAAAGGTTGGAATGCATAAAGAAGACCTGAGGGCCAGTCGTGGACTAGAGCGTCCCTGGGTAACTGTCCCGGAGGGGGAATCAGGGCGAAGTAGTTGCTGCATTTGTAGTTGGTTGGAGATGCAAAGAGGTTACAGCAAGGACGGCCCTAGCGGTGGAAGATCTCTGCCACTATCAAGGAATTCAGGGACCACTCATGAGGTTGTAGAATGCACCTGCTGAGTCTGTCTGCTATCACGTGGGAACTCCCAGGAATGTGCATTGCTAGAAGAAAACGGTTGGTAGCCATCGCCCATTGCCATATCCTCATGGCCTCTAGACAAAGGGGGTAAGATTTGGTTCCACCTTGTTTGTTGATGTACCAGACCACCGCCATGTTGTCTGACTGAATCTCAATCGTCCCAGACGGCAGCAGGGGATGGAACGCTTGCAATGCCAGAAGCACCGCCCTCAGCACTAGAACATTTATATGCAGTAGGGCCTCCAATTCGGACATAGCCCCCCCACCCCAACATGGAGGCGTCCGTGGTCACTGTAGTCTTGGGTTGCTGGGGGGAGAAGGGGCGAGACCATTGTGATGGGTTGTATGTCATCCACCAATTTAAATCTTGTTTGCACCTGTGAGTTACTCGAAACTTGGCTGAAAGAGGATGCTGAAAAGGATACTATTGGGTGAGTAGTTGCCACTGTAGAAGCCTCATATGAAACCTGGCCAGGGGGACAATGGTGATGGAGGCTGCCATAGAACCCAACAGCTGTAGGACAGAGTGAGCTGTGGATTTCTCCCTTGAAAGGATTGGGATCAGTTGTTGCTTTATCCTTAGAATTCTGTGGTCTGGAATGGCAGCTCTGCAATTCTTTGTATCCAAGATGACCCCTATGAATTCTATGGACTGAGATGGGGTGAGATTAGATTTTTGCCAGTTTATGGTTATGCCTAGCCTTTGTGCAGCGAGGAGAGAGTATGCCAGGGCTTCTTCCAATAGATGTCTGGTGGGGGCGGAAATGACCAACAACCAACACTATGCTACGCAGGGATGGCATGCAAGGTCAAACAACTGTCAAAAATCCACCAATGACCAGCAAAAGAAGATAGCGAACACTTGGTATTAACAACCTTTTATTCCTGCTTTGAGTCCAGCACCAAATCTAGCACCAAATCCAGACCGGTTTCGGCTATGAAGCCTTTATCAATGGATGCAAAATTTGATTATATGAAAGAAATGACCTATATATATAGTACTTCAAATTATCTTGAAACAGTAATCTAGCTTCACCTAATGGATGGAGTATCCAAAAACATGTATCCCCTTGGTAAGCAAAACCTTCCCTCAGGAGAATATACTATTGTAAAAATAATACCAGATGATATCAAAATACATTTCTGCATATAGTTCTCATAATTAAAGACATATGATAAATATTTTTATAAACAGACCTCTGTGTACATTTCTATATGAATAAAATCATGGTTACACTACACCTGATGTATATTTTATGATGAATATGCACTATTTTTAACCCCATCTGTCATCTTTGTTTATTTGTATAAATCATATCTATAACTGATATATCAATAATAATAATCATCACTACCCACTGTTAATAAGATCTTAGAATATTGAGTATATTCACCTAGCAAATGATGTCTATATAATATAAAGTTATCATAATAATCCCAACATCATAACAAACATAGACTTCCAGACTAAATACTATATATATATATACATACACACACATATATGTGTGTGTATATAGACATACACATGCAATATCCAACACACATAAAAATATAAAGAATCCAGAATAAAGAATAGATCCTAGATCCCATAACTGGTACCTAAATACAGTTGACCTGACCTGAATACATATCTACATACAGGTTAATAACCATTATATATAAAATTGTAGACCTTAGTGGAACCCCCTTACACCGTGTAACATTCACAGATGATCATTCAGACCTGGTGGGAATAAACAACCCAGGTTGGTAATCCAATATTGTTCCTTATGATTTAAAATGGAGTGCCAACCCTGTGGATTGTTTCTATCCCCCTGAATTTTATCGATGACCATGAACATGAAGTGAGCTGTTGGATGTTGTATTGTGTGTCTATATAAGGCATTGGTTTCTTTTTTATTCTTAATCTCACTTCTATGTTCAGTCATACGTATTCTCAGAGATCTGGATGTTTGACCCACATAAAAGGCTTTACATTGGCAGGTGGCTAAATAAATAATCCATGTAGTACTACAATTGCCAAAGACCCTCGTTTGGTAAACACGGCTCGTGTTAGCACTGGTAAATTCTTTTAACGTACTAACTTGCGGGCAAGAGCAACAATGACCACATGGGAATGTACCAATAAGTTTGTCCCCTGTAATAGTGGTCTGTTGATATATTGCTCCGCCCCCTTCTCTTCGTTTGTAATGTGAGAATAAGCCACCCAGGTTCTTTCCTCTCCTGAATGACATCTGGCATTGAGGGCCTAAGACTGTTCTTAAAGTTTCATTAGCCAAAATAATGTTCCAATTGGAATTCAATATATCTCTGATTTCTTGTTGATTCCTGCCATATGTGGTGACAAATCTCAAGATGGATTCTTGGTTACCATGCCCTGGTTTCTTATATTGTAATAAGGACCTTCTATCCTTAATACTGCTCCATGAACTTGCTTGATGTATATCTATGTCTCCATATCCCCTGTTTTGAAATCGATGATATAAATCCTGGCTGTCTTTAATTATGAGAACTATATGCAGAAATGTATTTTGATATCATCTGGTATTATTTTTACAATAGTATATTCTCCTGAGGGAAGGTTTTGCTTACCAAGGGGATACATGTTTTTGGATACTCCATCCATTAGGTGGAGCTAGATTACTGTTTCAAGATAATTTGAAGTACTATATATATAGGTCATTTCTTTCATATAATAAAATGTTGCATCCATTGATAAAGGCTTCATAGCCGAAACCGGTCTGGATTTGGTGCTAGATTTGGTGCTGGACTCAAAGCAGGAATAAAAGGTTGTTAATACCAAGTGTTCGCTATCTTCTTTTGCTGGTCGTTGGTGGATTTTTGGGGGCAGAAATGAGCCAGTC
This sequence comes from Protopterus annectens, assembly GCF_019279795.1. Classification (NCBI taxonomy): domain Eukaryota; kingdom Metazoa; phylum Chordata; order Ceratodontiformes; family Protopteridae; genus Protopterus; species Protopterus annectens. The sequence goes on from NC_056746.1 coordinate 963,033,885, forward strand.
GTCTAGGTATGGAAACACCTGGAATCCTTGTAGTCGCAAGTGAGCTGTGACGACTGCCATGCAATTTGTGAACACACACTGGGGGCTGTAGAGAGTCCGAAGGGCAGCACTCTGAACTGGTAGTGACTGGCTCCAGCACAGAAGTGCAGAAATCTTCTTGATGGCCTGTCCGCTTTTATGTGGTAGTATGCATCTTGAAGATCTATTGAGCACATTCAATCATCTTTTTCCAAATGCGGGAGGATAGACTGTATTGTGACCATCCAGAATTTTTGTACTCTCACAAACTTGTTCAATACACTGAGATCCAAAATTGGTCTCTAGTCCCCAGTTTTCTTTGGCACCAAAAATAGTCTTGAGTAAAATCCGGATCCTATCTTGTCTGGAGGGACTATCTGGATGACTCTCTTTCTTAGCAGCTTTTCTATCTCTAGTGCTGCTTCTTCCCTTTGACTGGGTGGAACATTGGAAGATTTTTTGAAGAGACAGGGCAAAGATCGAAGGGGATATGATAACCTCTGGTTATAATCCTTTATACCCAAGAATCGGTGGATGGTTAGCTAGGCAGAAGAGTACAAGGAGAACCGACACCCAACCACCTCCAGAGGAAAGGAGTTGGGCCGCTCTTCAGCAGCGTTGGTAGGATTGGCCAGGAAAAGAGTCCCTGGAACCCTGGTTACACGGACCCCCTCTGCCCTGAAAGGGGTGTCTTCCCTACGAGTTTCCCCCTCTGCCTCTAGGGGAGAACTCAGCCTGTGTGTCATGGAAAGGACCCTGAGATTTCTTGAACCATATCTTCCCACTCTTTTGGTTTCGGGAGAAAGCAAATTGAGGGGAAGAATAACAGGCACCTACGGCAGAAAGGGTCTTACCGTCCTGTTCACATCTGGCCAGTGTGCTTTTAACTTTGGGTCCAAACAAAGAGGTCTCAATGGGAGCATTAAGAAAGGAAGCCATAAAGGGTTCCGTGAAATTGCACAAGCGCATCCAGGCTTGTCATCTCAAGACCACAGCTGAACCCGCCGCTCTAGCTGCTCCGTCTGATGTGTGAGATATTAGTCGCATAGAGGAGTTAGATACTGACTCACTGGTGGCCAGCTGAGAGGCCTAGACAGTCTGGCTTTCTTCCTCCACCAGATCCTTTTTTGTTGCGGCTGCCACCACCAGAGCATCCACAGAAAGACCTTTAGACCAATGGGGATCCATAGCAGGAGGGGACAAAATCTTATCTGGCCTCCAGGGAATAGCCTTGATGGTGTCAGGAGCCTTCCACGCATGCTGCACGATGAACTGAACAAGTTCATCGGCAGGTGGAGTAACCCAGGAGGTAGGGGGCCGGGCACAAAAGGCCTGCAGGAACACAAGACTCCTCGGAGGTCGGATTAGAGGGCTGCCAGTCACCTCTCTGTTTAAGGATTTCGAGGATACCACCAAAGGATACCTTAGAGGGTGACCGAGGGGATCCTTCCCCCTCATCAAAGTCTGTGTCTTCAGTGAGGGACTCCTCTGTGGAGTCCATGTGCTTCCTCTTACATAAACTTTTCCAGTGAACTTCCTCAGAGGGAGAAGCTGGGGAAGACGGCAGAAAAGGGGTTTCCTGTGGGAATATGTCCTGAGGCCCTTGCACCCGGTGTCCGCTAGGTGCGACTTGTGAACACAGTGGGCCAGAGGGGGGTGGGGGGATAGACAGCACAGTATTGCCAGCAGAAGACAGAGCCTTCTTAATCAGTTGAAAGGCTGGTCCACCTGAAGAGGGGTGAGTGTCCAGGACATGGGTCACCCCTCCCCCTAAGTGGCTCAGCCTGCCAACAATGTAAACCACCAACGACCAGCAAAAAACGATAGTGAACACGCAGTAATGAAGAAATAATGATTATTTATTTATAATTCCTTCAAATCCAGACCGGTTTCGGCTATTCAGCCTTTATCAATGAATACAATAAAGTTTTTTTTGAATGAAATGAAGCAGCCTGCATTTATACTAGTCTCTGATTACCTGGAAGCAATATTACAGCACCACCCAGTGGCTGGAGTAACAAAGTGCATGTTCCATTCTTGATTAAAGCATATTACCAGTGACATAAAAATGCCAGAGGTGTAGATATTAAGTCATATTTTAAAGATAAAAATCAAAGCTCTGGAAGTAAGCCATTATATGACATACATATTACAAGGTAATAGACCAATACCATAGTCACTATTTGTGAATGCATATCATAGTGTAAAAAAGCAGAAAATATATACCACTAGTATATATATATTTTGAAGGGTGATAACCACAAGTTCAAAAGAACTGAATAATAATGAACCAAGTACTGATCATATAATATATTACAAAATAAGGCAAAAAGAGTATAGTGGCCTCATTCTCAGCCAACCCAGAGTCCCCAGGTGGCTGTGGAACAACAAATTACGCGTGTCACAACTGTCATCCTTGGTCGTAGCAAAACACTCCTGCCATGAAGGCAACTGCGGTTCCTTAGTGAGATCCATAAAGGGAACCATAGAGGGGGAGGACTGTGCTATATCAATGGACTTCAAAGGCAATGAAGGAGGAGAATAAAAAGGGGTCTTTGGAGATAGGTAATCACCTCCCAAGGAAGGATAGGTCCTGGGGGGCGGGATACCTCTGGCCAGAAGCACTTGATCCACAAGACGCAACACATCGTGTTCGGAAAGGCTTCTAGTGGACCTCATGGAGACTGAGGGCGAAATAGGTCTGTCCACAGAAGAGACAAGCTCTGTGCCCACCTCACCAGTCCGCACCGAGAAAAACGGTGCCGAGAGAGACTGGACTACGGGTGTCTGGATCGAGGAAATTATTGGTGCAGAGGTCATGGTCTGAACTGACAAAAGGATCGGTGCCAAAGTGGTTGCCGGCACCAAAGCTGGAACCGACAAAATTGGTGCCAATAACTGAGGCGGCGGTTCCGAGTAAGATGCCGGAGCCGATGTGATCAAGGTCCGTGCCGACTGAACAGTCGGTGCAGATGTAGTCATAATAGTCTGAACCGAGGAGCCCCTCGGCACCAATATAGTAAAGGCTACAGGAGAAGACGGAGCCAAGATCACTGATGGCGCCGAAGGCCTCTGTGCCGAAGGTCCAGGCACCGAAAGCACTGGGGCTGACTGAGTAAGCTCTGAAGCAGAAACTTTAGCCTTCTTAGGTCATGGTTGGCAGGAGTCCCCAGCCGGGGATGAAGGCAAAGACTTGGCCTTATTATGATCATCCAAAACTTTCTTATGGGCTCTAGGAGGGGTTGAAGCCTCTGACCCAGAAATAGCCTCTGAAAAGGGAGATTTGACAAGTCCCTTCAGCAACAACTTATTTTTCCTTTCAATTAATGTTCTGGTGGAAAAATTTTTACAAATACCACAGGGCGGGTCAACAGATAAATGGGACACACCCAAGCAATAAATGCACAAAGAGTGTGCATCTGATGTAGGTAATTTGTGTCCACAATCAGAACACCTTTTAAATCCTGGACTACCTTTTTTATCTGCCATGACAGAAAGGGAGACAGAAGAAAAGGTATCAGCAATGGTACAAAAGAATACCCGAAGGTATGAAGAAAAGGAAGGGAATTACCAACAATGGTAAGGGAAAAATACCTTGCAGTAAAACGTGCAGAGTAAAGAGAAGAAAACTCAAGGAAATATGGTCGCTAAATGCGATAGGGTAAGAGACAACAAATTAGAAACATTTCTGACAGAAAAAGCTATATATTAGACTAGTCTGACAACAAATATCTATACTTAGCTCAAGAGAAGCAGCTTGACATGACTGAATGGCAACGCGGCAAACGAAATCTGGGTTAACAGGGAAAGGGGAATTATGGGTAAGAGTTTAGCTCGAGAATTTGTAGCTGAAAATGGGCAGCTCGGTTCCGAGGTCAGAACTGATACCCACACGTAATGACTGAACGAGGATTAGCAATATCAGATACCATGTTGGTTTGCCACCGATGCTCGTCACCTGTCCCCTCTAGGCTTTCAAATATTGGCTAAAACATTGTTCTCCCCCATATAGCCATTTTTAGGTGATGCCAAACTGACAAACCTTCTAACATAGCAAAATCTACCCAAGGTAATCTAAACATGTTACTGCTCAATGCCAGGAGTCTAAACAAAAAGCTCTCCTCCCTCAAAACTCTCCTCACCTTGGAGAGTACGGACATTTGTGCAGTTACCAAGATATGGTTTAAAGCCACAGAGAGTATCCCAGCAGAAAAAGGTTTCAGTGCCTTCCACATACTTGAACCAACCTTTTTCATATCCATAAAACAAACAGCAACAGAACTACTAAATCTAAGGATTTAAACTTTGCTTGTGAGTTAAAAAGGACATACTGTAGGGACAAGTACTTATCTCAGAGACTCCCCATTATCTGGATCAGGCTTTCCATCCATGCTTAGCAGAGCCCTTCCCTAACCCTATTCAAGCACAACCTGGATGAGTGGATGGGAAATTCGAAATTCACTCCTGGACTGACACCTATGTCTCTGATGGACAGGGACAGTTGTTAAATCATGCCCTAAGTGACATACACCCCTTATGATAGCCTCTAAGGCAAATTAATTAATAGTTATGTACTTACCATAATTTGGCATCTGTGTTGTCCATTTTCATTCTTCCTCACAAATAGGACTAGGCTCCAACCCTCGGATCTGAATCGGACACATCTACCAGATTTTAGATCTGAAACTCAAGCTCTTCCCTCTATGCATAAAGCCCTATTCCATCCCCAACTCCTCAGACTGAGTTTTCTGCATTACCCATACAGTATCATAGAGACAGAACAGACACAAGGAAAGATGGAGGTTACAGCCAAGAGCATGAATGTTCTTATATCATCCAAAAATCTTTCTAGGGTTGACAGGGCCATGGGATGGCTAGGCTGGAAGGTGAGGAAGAATGAAAATGGACAACAGAGATGCCAAGTTATGGTAAGTACATATCTTCTAAATGGGGCATTGTTCTTTTTATTCTTCCTCGCAAATGGGTCAGATTCCCCAGCTATGTAACTTCTGGGAGGCCCTCAAGGAAGGACATGCTGGAGCACTGTCGAACCAAAGGAAGCTCTGCTTCTAGAGACATTCCCTAGGATTCAATAAAGTCCATGCAGGCTCCATGTAGAATGGTTCCCCCTCAACAGTTCGCCATACAAATTAATTATGGTGTGTACCTAAAGAAGGTCACAGCAACACTGATATTGAGTCCGTGTAAGACAGATGGCACAGCCACATACCTTTTAGCCTGTTAAACATGATAGAAAGGTCAACAAAACATTCTGTTCCATTACATTGGAATTATTTTATTTACTTATTTTTCAAGTTTATGTGCAGCATTATAAAGCTATGCTTAGCTTTGCGCACCTATACATCAGACATCCACTAGACTTCTAAAAATAGAAACTGGATGCATTCGGCTTTAATACTTTTTTTGGTGCTTGTTTGGTTTGTGTGTCATTTAGCTATGCTTAGTGCTGCAAAGTTATGTATAAGACCTGCTAGACATCTAAAAATAGAAACTGGATGCATTCAATTGTTATAGTTCTGTGGTGCTTAGCACCACGCAAACCCACGCAGCAAAGCTGCACTACACTTACAGGCACCTTCGCAATATATCTGAAGATATACAAGTTCCCTTCACTATCCCAGTCACTAGATAGGTCGAGTCATGACCTACAGTGTAGTAGGTCCTGGCTTCCATTCCTGGGCAGTAATACTTTCTACATATACTGCTGTGAAGCTGTGTCAGGTGACTAAAACATCTGCTGACTTTAAATAATTGTTAAATCTAGAAAAGATGCACGATGCTAAGCATCACTTAAACATGGTCAACAGTCTTTTCCTGTTTGCGCATTGCTAAGCTTCACTTAAACATGTGTTATTCGAGTTTCAGCGATGCTAAGAGACGTGGCACATTTTTGAAAGTTACAGTATGATGTGCAAGGGTGGGAATGCAGCCTATTTAAAGGGCAATAGGTGGGAATTTCACATTATTCCTTGGAGCCTGACCATGACTGTGGGTATGGTTGCTGTCGTAGGGGAAGGTGTGTGCTTTAGGGCACAAAGTTGGGGTGTGCAGGAGTCCACGGTTTTCACTGGACTCCTCTTAGAATGCTATGGACTCCACCTGCTGCAGGGCAACTACCAGGGCTCAGAGTGTAAGTCTGAGGCCTGAGATAGTTTTCCAGGGACCTAACCAATGCTACTGGTATCCCCCGTTCTGGTGAGTAGTGTCGTCACCACTATGACAACCTGTATCGTAGGAAGAGGGGAACCTTGAATACCTGGATCCAACAGGCAAGGGATGGGTGCACTGCACAGTAAGTATGTTTTCTATTAATTTATAAAAATACAAGCCAAATCTATGCAAAACTGGTATACATAATGGCTTCCTTCTCTTACCACAGCTGCAGAAGAGAGGGCTTGCAATGTCCAGTCCCATGCAAGGAGTCTGACCAGGATGAGGCAAGCATGTGGTATGTAAGAAAATCAATAAAGTAATAACTTAATGCATAACTTAATAATAAAATAAAGTAAATACGGATATTGCAGTCTTAACAGTCATGTATGAAATACCTGGGACATCATACACTTTCATTAATGTGTCAGTGCATATCTGAACTGGTAAAGCAAGTTAAACCAAGTAAGCATGCAGTACTGTGTAGCATATATTCCAACCATTACTTAATGTTGTGGTCTGCTCACTGTCTGAAACATGCTGTAGATTGCACTCAATAAATGAACAGGGTAAACATTGTAAGTTAACAGAACTCCTACACAGGTATGCATCTATGTAAATGCAAAATTTGAAACAATATGAATCAATAAAGTGTAAAAGGAGATGCAGCTCTGATCATTTATTTTTTCAAATAAAATGTTCAGTATTGCTATAGTCACTCCTTGTGGGTTCTACTCTGACACCAGCCAACTGACAAATGTGCAGTAGGCAATACTGTTTTATTATGTCAGAAATAAATGGTGTGGGAAACCCAGATTAAGAGTCAGATATTGTGTTCTGCTCATTTTGTCTGATATATGCTGTAGGTTGCAGTCAATAAATGAATAGGGTGAACATGTAAGTTAAGAGAACTCCTACACAGCTATGCATGTGTGCAAATGCAAGATATGAAATAACATGAATCAATAAAGTGTAAAAGAAGATGTTGCTTTGATAATTTATGTTTTCAGATAAAATGTTCAGTATTCCTGTAGTCACTGCTTGTGGATTCTAATCCGACACCAGCCAACTGACAAATGTCCAGCTGTCAAGTGTAAGCAGCGTACATGAATATACCTCTTAAATGTCACGATTTCTGTAGAATGTATGGAGCATTGCCCCATATGCCTGGTTCTCTGATTTATAGATATATGACATCACTCGAAATGCAATTTAATGGCAAGTCTGTTATCAGACCACTTTGCTACTATTGTATGAGCATACTATGTAAGAATGTTCCCTGTCATTGTGCCTTTGTATCACCATTATGTATGACTTGCTCCATAATATCCCATGCTAAGAGGTATAGAGGTATGTACGTGGAACATCACATATACAATATAAGCAGTCAGTGGTCACACAAGTGAAGTCTAACATATCTAGAAGTATGCAGTTGTAGTCTGTTTAGTTATATTATCTGTGAAGTTACTAATGTTCTTTTTTTCTCACCCCACCCCTTCTCTTCTTTTATTTATTTAATCAAAATATTTATTATTATAATTTGTTATTATTATATTATTTGCTATTACCTCTTATGTTGGTCTTATGTATAATTTAATATTGCTTTGCTGTAAAAAAAAACTTTCATTTGCAATTATTTATTGTTGTGCTCTTCATTATATTATTTTCAATTTGTTTCCATTACTCATTATTGTTTTCTCTTATGTTATTAATTACATTTGTTTGGATTATTTATATCTTTTCTTTACGTTTATATTTCATTTAACACAGTGCAAAAAGGTTGGCCAATTCCTGGTGATCCACCTACATTGGCTCTCCCAGCCAAGGCACCAGGGCCCACCACGTCTGGGCCGCAGCCTGGTGGCACCTCCTCTGCTTCCCCTGTACTACCTAGTCCATCGGGTAGTTCCACCCCACAGGCTGGGGTGTGTGTCCTGCTCTGGTAGTGGAGGTGGAGAGAGTGTGTTCGTCACCCAAAACCAACTACCAGGCATGGTGCATAGGCTTGTGCTCAAAACTGTTGGCGCATGCCTACACCGACTGGAGAGCATGTTGTACATTCTGGTGGGGCAGTCTGTCCCCAGGCACCAACACTGACCACTGCCTCCACAGCAGCAGTGAAGGTGCAGTGTTAACAGTCCCACGGGTAAGGACTTGAGTCACACTGCTACGATGTCTGATGTCCATGGGACTGGGATTCCACAACATCCTCCCCTACCTCTTGTGTCCCACACCAACCCTGTCTGCTGTCTTGTCCGTCTGGTCTGTCTCCAAAAACTTCCTCACCTTCCCAACTTACTTTCCCCAACATTCCACTCTCTCCTTAAAAAAAGGGCACCTGTCCCAAAAAAATATCGTCCCACACATAGCTCTCTATTTCACACACGTGTCCACTGGACACACTTAATTTGGCCCAAATGACTTGATAACACACTTATGTTGCTGTCACCCCTCTCTCTGGGTGTGACAGTCTAAATTCAGCTAAAACACTTTTAAACTGCACAGTTGTTGCTGTTGAAGAAATGGATAGATAAGATTCTTTCCTACACCCTTACTGCACATACTTACTTGCTTTTCACTATGTTTTCCCCCCTGCTTGCACCCCATTTCACCACTGTCCTATCTCCCAATTTTTCTTTTCTTTAAAGAACTTTTGCATGAAGCCTCGCTATGCACAGCATTACTAAGCTATGATAAATGGCAGTGTATTACTACATGTATTTGAAAGCATATTAATCACGTTCAAAAAGTACGCCTGCACCCTATTTTGAACCCAATACCATTTTACTTGAAAAACAGTGCATAAACCCTCCAAGCCACACAGCCAGTTAATTAGCACAGGTGTTTTAAGCAAAACATAGCAACTGTCATTTTCTCGCCATAAAGCATGTTTATGCAATGCTGCGTACTGCGATACATTGCGCCATATTGCACAAATTTTCTAACAGATTAATGGAAAAATAAGAGTTTAACTAGGACGCTGGTAGAGAAATACAGCATTATAAAGCCATACACGTAATAATAGATGTAAGTGAGGTATGCAACAGCAGGTGAGTGTCTAAGTATATCTACAACATGTAAACATACACCTGCTAAAAGATTAATGGCAAAATGGGACTTGAACTGGGACTCTGGTAGAGAAATACAGCACTATAAAGCCATATATATAATAATAGATGTAAGTGAGATATGTAACAGCAGGTAAGTGTACTATTATATCTACAACATGTGAAAATACACCTGCTATAACAGTGAATCTGTAGCTCAATCTGTTAAATAATATGAAAAAAGAAGTTATGTTTTACTGTAACGTTCCATCTGTGTTGTTGATCTTCGTTCATTCATTACTGATGGGTTATCAGTTCCGTCCTCGGAACTAAGCAGGCCATATATCAAGCTTGCGTCAGCCAAAAACTCTTAAACCAAGATCCTACCCAGAATGCTCTGTTCCCTGTTACCTCAGATCGAGTTTGCAAGTTGATAGATTGAATTTGAGGATACCTCTGGTCATAGCAGGCCTACAATAAAGGACTATATGAGATCAACCAGAAACCTCTGTAGGGGGACGGAGGGCGGGGAGTAATGAATAAAAGAAGATCAACAACAGAGATGTAACGTTATGGTAAGACATAACTTCATCTGATGTTGTTAATCTTTGTTCATGCCTTACTGATGGGACAGAGTCCCCAGCTACCTATATCCCTGGGTGGCCCTCATGGAAGGACATTCCTGAGCACCATGGAGCCAAAAGAAGCTCCACCTCGGGAGGCCAAATCCAATTTGTAATGAAGACTAAAGGTATGAGGTTTGGCCCAAGTCGCAGCTGAGCAAATATCATTGAGGGAAGCCTTAGCATGGAAAGCTGCTGAAGTTGCCACAGACCTTGTAGAATGTGCTTTCACTCTTTGAGGCAAGGTGATATTGTTCTTGTTGTAGATAAAGTTAATACAATTTCTAAACCATGATGCCAATGTAACTTTCGAGACAGGATGACTTAGTCTTGGTCCAGAAAATGCCAGAAAAAGTTGGTTTGATTTGCGGGTAGATTTAGTTCTGTCCAGGCAGAATCGTATTTACCTATGAACATCCAGGGAGTGCAGGCAATACTCTCCCTTATTAGAATGATTAGGAAAAAAATACTGGAAGGTCAATAGACTGGTTGATAGACAGCTCTGACACCACTTTTGGTAAAAAGGAAGAATTAGTACTCAGTAATACCCTATCCTTATGGAAGATAAGATAGGGATGTTTGATGCATAAGGCTTGAAGTTCTGACAAGCATCTGGCCGATGTGACTGCAATCAGAAACAAAGTTTTTCACGACAGATATTTTAAAACACATGAAGACACAGGTTCAAAGGGGGGAGCTGTTAGGGCTTGCAGGACCAAGGTCAAATCCCAAGGTTCTACTGGTTCTCTAAAGGGAGGTTTTAGGTGAAGAACCCCCTTCAAGAAAGTTTTACAGAGTTTATGTGACATGAGAGAAAAATCCTGAAAACCAATGTGGAAATTTGAAATGGCAGCTAAATGCACACGAATAGTTGAGGCAGACACCCCAGAGTGGAAAAGATGTGATAAGTAATCCAAAACCACCGAAAGTGGGGCTGACAAGGGGTCTAATTGTTTATTCGCTGCATATAGAGAAAACTTTTTCCATTTATTGAGATAGATTAGTCTGGTGGATGATTTATGAGATGCATTAAGAATATTGCACACCGGGGACGAGAGGTTTTCCTGCCTGGCAATATTTGGAAGTGGAGAAACCAAGCTGTCAGTTTCAGGGTTGTTAGACTGGAGTGAGTCAGACCCTGCAGATGGGAGATCAACATTGGGGATGGATTGAGGATCTACGGTTGATCTAGCAGGTGAGACCAAAGGAAGGGGAACCAGACTAGTAGAGGCCAATATGGAGCAATGAGGATCACTTTGTTTTTCAACTGCCATGCTTTCTTCCGAAATTGGGAGATGAAGGGGAGAGGAGGATAAGCATAAAGTAGACTCGAGGGCCAAGTGTGTACTAGAGTGTCTCTCAGTGATTGTTCCTGAGGGGGGATCAGGGCAAAATAGTTGCTGCACTTGTAGTTGGTTGGGGAGGTGAATAGGTCAAAGCAAGGCTGGCCCCAGTGGTTGAAACTTTTTTCCCACTACCACAGGGTTGAAGGACCACTCTTGAGGTTGTAGGATGCACCTGCTCAATTTGTCTGCTATCACGTTGGAGCTCCCGAGAATGTGCGTTGCAACTAGAAAGCGGTTGGAAGCTATCGCCCATTGCCATATTCTTAAGGCCTCTCAGCATAATGGATAAGATCTGGTGCCCCCTTGCTTGTTGATGTACTAGACCACTGGCATGTTGTCTGATTGGATCACAATAGTCCCTGATGGAAGGATAGAATGGATTGCTTGCAATGCTAGTAGCACCACCATCAGTTCCAGGACATTGATGTGGAAAAAGGCCTCTGTCTCTGACCAGGTGCCTTGGACCGAGTTTCCCTGACATAGCCTCCCCCACCCCATCAGGGAGGCATCCGTGGCTTTCGTCTGATGGGGGCTGAAGGGGCGAGACCATTGTTGGGGATTTTGAGACATCCACCAGAGTAAATCTTGCTTGCATCTCTGAGTTACAGTTATCTGAAAGGATAAAGGATGTTGAAGAGGGTAACACTGAGTGAGAAGTAACCACTGAAGGAGTCTCATATGGAATCTGGCTAGAGGAAAAATGGTGATCGAGGCTGCCATTCACCCCAAGTGCTTGAGTATGGACCGAGCAGAAGATTTATGGTGACAAAGCAGCGGCTGAACCTGTTGCCTTATTCTTTGAATTCTGTGGTCCGGGAGAGATGCTGTGCAATTTCTCGTGTCCAACAGTACCCCAATGAATTCTAAAGACTGCGCTGGGGTTGTGTTGGACTTCTTCCAGTTTATAGTGATTCCCAGGCGTTGTGCTGTGAAGAGAGTGTAGTGTAGGCCTTCTTCCAGTAGACGCTTGGTGGGGGCGGTGAGGAGCCAGTCGTCTAGATATAGAAACACCTGGAATCATTGAAGTTGCAGGTGAGCGATAATCACCGCCATGCATTTGGTGAGCACTCTGGGGGCTGTAGACAGACCGAAGGGCAGTGCTCGAAATTGGTAGTGACTGGCTGCTATGCGGAAATGGAGGTATCTTCTTGAGCATTTGTCCATTTTTATGTGGTAATACGCATCTTGAAGATCTACAGAGCACATCCAATCATCTTTTTCCAGAAGAGGAAGGATAGACTGAACAATGACCATCCGGAATTTCTCTGTGTTTACAAATTTGTTCAGTGTGCTGAGATCCAGAATTGGTCTCCAGTCCCCTGTCTTTTTTGGCACTAAAAAGAACCTTGAGTAAAAACTGGATCCTATCTGGTCTGGGGGGACCATTTGGATGACTCTTTTTTGTAGAAGGTTTTGAATTTCGTGTGCTGCTGCTTCCCTTCGACTGGGTGGAATGTCGGGCAATTCTCTGGATAAGGTTGGACAAAGATGAAAGGGGATGTGATAGCCTCTGGATATTATCTGTTGTACCCAGGAGTCGGTGGTTATGTTTCCCCAGGCAGTGGGATACAAGGAAAAATGACCCCTGACCGCTTCCAGAGGTGAGCAGTCGGGCAGTGCTTCAGGAGTGCTGATAGGGTTGGCCAGAGAAAGAATCTCTGGAACCCCAGTTTTGTGGACCTCCTCTGTCCCAAAAGGGGCATCTTCCATTGGAGTTTCCCCCTCAGCCAAAGGGAGAACTCGGCACATGCTTCACGGAAAGAGCCCTGTGATTTGCTGTGCCACATCTTCCTGCTCCTCTGATTTCTGGAGTAGAATCATTGAGGAGTGGAGTGTGTGATACCAACAGCAGACAGGGTCTTGCTGTCTTGTTCGCACCTTGCCAGCATATCTTTAAGTTTAGGGCCAAGCAAAGAAGCAGCCTCGATGGGGGCGTTCATAAAGGAAGCTTTAAAGGAGTCCGCAAAGTCACAAAGGTGCTTCCAGGCATGTCGTCTGGTGATTATACCTGCGCCTGTCGCTCTAGCCACTTCCTCCATTGTGTGTGAAATAAGACGCATGGAAGAATTGGATAAGGATTCTAGGGTGGCTTTTGAGAAACTACGTTGTCACAGACCTCACCAGAAACCGCTTCGGCCAAGGTTTCAGAGAGTTGGTTGATAAGATCCCTCTGGAGCCTCGTAAAGTGTGCCAAATAGTTCAAAGACCTTACAGCGAAGGCCGATGAAGCCAACACACACTTCCTGAGTATGTCTATCACCCAGGACTCCTTGTTGGGTGAATAGACAGTTTGGGTCTCTTCTGCCAAGTCTTTCTTGGTTGCAGCTGCCACCACCATGACATCTACTAGAAGACCTCTTGACCAATGGAGATGCTCAGCTGGGGGAGATTAGATCTTTTCAGGCCTGTGCGGTACAGATCCAGGGTGTCAAGAGCCTTCCATGCATGCTGGACGATGAGCTGGACAAGCTCATCGGCCAACGAAGTAACCCAGGAGGTAGGGGGCTGGGCAAAAAAGGCCTGCAGGAATACGGATTCCTCTGAAAAAGGATTAGAGGACTTCCAGTCACACCTCTGTCTAAGGATTTCGAGGATGTCACCAAAGGACACCTCAGAGGGTGACCGTGGGGACCCTTCTCCATCATCAAAGTCTGAATCTTTGGTCAAAGACTCTTCAGTGGAGTCCATGTGCTTCTTCTTGCACAAAGCCTTGAGAGGTACTTCCTCAGTGGGAGGTTCTGGGGAAGACAGCAAAGAGGGGGGTCTCTTGAGGGGGAGAAACCTGAGGCCCTTGTGCCCGGTGTCCGGCAGTTGTGGCTTGTGAGAGTTGTGGCACAGAGGGGGGAGAGGACTCCGGCATGTGGGGTTTGCCAGTGGAGGCAAGTGCCCCCTCCATGGCCTGGAAGGCCAACCTGCCCAAAGAGGGATGGGAGCCTGGAACCGAGCAAGACAACTTTGGAACCGGGGTCATACCCCGCTCCGAGCCAACCCCCAGACCAGGAGTCTCAAGAAGACTGTGAAGCAAGAGAGAGGGAGGATTCCTGGAGTGTGCCATAGAAAAAATTGGCATGGAACCAAGAATGCCCTCTCCCATGGCACAGCCACTAGCCTGAGAAGAGACGGTGCCCAGTGCATGAGGGCCACAAGGACGACTCTGGCTCCAAAGTGAGATCCACTACTGGGGTCAGAGGGAGGGAAGCTGCTGTCAGAGGAATGGGCTTCGATACTTGGGTGGAAGTTGACGGAGGAGTGTACGTTGGAGTTTGAGGAGAAATACGTTCACCTGAAGGAGGGAATGTAGGTTTACATAGACCCCTGGCCACAAGCAATGGGTCAACAAGCCGCAACACATCTTGTTAAGAGAGGCTCCTGGTCGACCTCATAGAGAAACCTGAAGGCGATTCTGGCCTTTCTAGAAAAGGGCTATATTGGCTACCAACAAACGGATCCAAAGAAGGAGAGTACTTGATCCTTGCTAATTCGAGTGGTGCAGAGCCTGGAACCGAAGATGTCCGCACCGAGGAAAATGGTGTCGAAGTAGTCTGTGCCGATGAAGACAGCGCAATAGAAGTTGAAGGTGTCTGCACCATAACAGCAAGTGTCTGCACTGATGGCTACAGTGCCGTCGGGGAAGGTGTCTGCACTGGTAACAATGACGGTGCCGAGAAGGACTGCACCGAACAGCATGTCGGTGCTGAACATGTCTGCATCGTGGAGGACAGTATCGTCAGACTTGGGGCCAAAGGGGATTGCACCAATGGTGTCGGTAAGGGCTGCGATGGAACTGTCGGAGACGTAAGTGTCTGCACCAGGAACTCTGGTGGCGGTGTCGATAGGCTGGAGCAAGAATCAAATGGGGAGGTGCTGTGCCTGGAGCCGAAAGGGTCACAGGTGGCAGCACTGAAGTAGCATTTTTCACTTTCTTATGAGTCGACTCCATGCGATCTCCAGAGTGAGATGATGTGAGCGACCTCGATGAGGAAGAGGAAGAATGCCTCTTACGGGGTTTAGCATGAGGAGGTGAGCCCTCCGACCCAGAGATACGATAGGAGAATAATAAAAGTAACTGACTGAAAAACTTTTAAAGTACTAACAATATATAAACTTTCAAAAATTTTTCACTTAGCTGAGAGAAAGTGGCTTGAGACAGCTGTACAGGAATGTGGCAAACGAGATCTGAGGTAACAGGGAGCAGAGCATTCTGGGTAGGACTTGGCTTGAGAGTTTTTGGCTGATGCAAGCTTGCTTGCAAGATGCAATTATACAGCCAAACTGGAGGCAAAGCTCTCTCAACCCAAGACTGGAACTGACAGTGAAGAGAAGAAGGGTAATATTTGCAACACACTACCAGTCTCACATAAAATTAATAAACCAACACTGGCAAATAACACACATGATACATGAAAACATACTCAGAGGCTCTAAATAAAAATCTGCAAAATCAACAAAGACCTCCAAAGCAGACATCCAAGCAACCTCCACACCCCATCACCAACTATGAAACACATACTTCACATAATCAGTGTGCCATGCAATCACAGCCCTTAATGCAAAATAACATACCAACACACTAGTAATAGGCGACTCTATAGTCAGGCACACTGATGTCCCACTAACTAGGCTGGACAAGGAGAAGGTTACAGTTAGCTGCCTGTCGGGTACCAGGATCCACCACATAACACAAGCACTCAGGTCACTCCAGAACAAGTACAAATACAACTCTGTCATTGTCCATGTTGGTATGAATGACCTGAGACGTACCTCCCTGGACTACATGAAAAGAGACATGGAAGAGCTCTCTGATCATGTAGCCCAGGCCGGTATGATCCTGACCCTGAGTAGCATCCTGCCCTCACCAAGAATGATGTCACAGTATAAAGAAAAAAATGATCAATTTCAACAATTTGCTAAGTTTTTGGTGTCATTCAAAGGGGATCCGGTATCTGTCCGCCTGGGATGACATGCTCGACAAGCCACGTTGCTTTGCAAGATATGGCTTGCACTTGTCACCCTTAGGCATTCAAATAATGGCCAAGGCTCTTGCCGCCCCCATAGTGCCTTTTTTAGGCAAGGCTCAAAAGACAACCCCACCACCATAAATAGCACAAGTAACCAAAAACTGAGGGTAATGCTACTCAACGCCAGAAGTCTAAACCTCAAAATGCACGCACTCGAGGCACTCTTCAGTATGCAGAACATCGACATCTGTGCAGTAACAGAAACCAGGTTTAAGGCTCCTGAGAGCACCCCAGCACTACTAGGCTAAAACTCATACCATACCTTTCGGCCACAGAACCAGGACCGAAACACAAACGGTGGGGGTGTATCCATATTCATCAAGGATACCCACACCTCCAGGTTAGTGGCGCAGCACAATGCATCAGAGATCATCCATGTGCAACTAACAATGGGCAAAACTGCAATCCAAATTGTAGCTTGCTACAGATCACCCACCATGGCCCAGGACCCCCATTCCACATTTCTGGAGACACTGGGAAATATGAAGGTCCTACCAAACCCCCTAATACTGGGTGATTACCCAAACATAAACTGGGAGAACTACTCAAGTACTAACTCCCTTGCCCAATGCTTCCTAGAATTTATAAACTCGAATGCCCTGGATCAACTGGTCAACACCCCCACCAGAGGGAACAACATATTGGAACTGGTCATCACCAACATGGACGACTGGTGTTCCACACTGGAGGTCAACCCCTCACTGGTTAGATCAGACCATAGACTAATCACTCTGGATATCCACATTCCGCCCCCACCCCCAATCAAGGAAACCACCATGAAAAACTTTCCAAAAGCAAACTTCACATTACTTAAGACTGAGGTGGAAAGGTTCACAGCCCCCATGCTAAAGGACAATGCTGTCCAAGCTGCTGAGCATCTGCAGGAATGCATGGATTGTGCTATCCCAAGGAAAACCAAGACTCACTCCTCCGAGAAAAGGAAACCAGTCTGGTAGACCCCTGCCATAAACAAGCTAAACAACAGAAGGAGGAAACTAGTACAGAAAAGAGTAAAATCCCAAGAAGGAAAGACATCCCTGATCAGTATCAGCAAGAAACCACAATCCCTCATTAAATCATCCAAGGCTAGTTTCGAAAGAAAAATTGCCAGTGACTCCAAAGATCACCACAAAGCATCCTTTAGCTATGTCAAGAACCTAAGTGGAAACTCTCAGATCTGCTCTGAGTTAGTGCACCCCACCCTCTCACCCCCTAAAGGGCCCATAACCATACCAGAAGAATGTAGGGCCCCATCAATCACCGACACACAGGTTAAAACAGCCCTATCCAAAGCCAAAAAAACAGCTTCAATGGGACTGGACGGTGTCCCAGGCTGTATCTTACAAGAGCTCCAAAATGAACTAACCCCTCACCTAAACACACTGTTCAAACTCAGCCTCTCTACAGGCTATGTACCCACAGAGTGGCACACAGCAACGGTTATCCCCCTTCACAAAGGTGGAGCCACAACGGACCCCGGGAACTATCGCCCTATAAGCCTGACTAGCTTGGTCTGCAAGGCTATGGAACGCATCATCATGGAACTCATTAACAGAGACATTGGGAACCTCCAAACCTTGGACTCTACCCAGTTTGGTTTTGTTAAGGGCAGATCATGCCTCCTAAACCTGGTGGACTTCTTTGAGACGGTTACCAAGGCATTAGACAAGGGAAAGGAGGTCCACACAGCCTACCTAGACCTCGCAAAGGCTTTCAACACCATCCCCATTCTAGTATTATAGACAAGCTCACCAGCTACCACATAAACCCCTACGTCACGAGATGGGTTGCCAACTGGCTAATGGATAGAACCCACATGGTGAGAGTTGCAGGCTCTATGTCTGACTCTAAACCGGTTACAAGTGGCGTCCCCCAGGGCTCTGTCCTAGGACCCCTCCTGTTCGGTATATATTTCTCAGAGGTACAGGCAAGCATATGAGGACTATGGCTGACTAAGTTCGCAGATGACTGTGAACTAGGGGCCATAATTGATTCTCTGGCTGATGCAGACACCCTCCAGATGGGTCTCACTGAGACGGGTACCTGATGTCAAAATCATGGCCTCAAGCTAAATGCCAAAAAGTGCATAGTCATCCCCTTTGGAAAAAACAAAGTACCTGCAAACTACCACATAGGTGGTAGTCTCCTAAATACAGAAAATGTAATAAGGAATCTGGGGACCCAAGTAGATAGTAATCTCTCCTTTGATAATCATATTGACAAGGTGGTTAGAAAATCCTTCTATGTGGCCCACCTAATCACAAAAGGGTTCGTATCTAGAACAAAAGAAGTTATTGTGCCTCTCTACTCATCACTCAATAGACCCATCATAGAATACAATGCCCCATTTGGGATGTACCTTACAAGACACCTGCAACAGCTGGAAAGACCACAAAAGTACCTCACCAAGAGGATTACTGGCCTCAAACAGATGCCCTATGAAGCCCGACTCAAGAAACTCCAGCTGTACTCGTTTACATACCGCTTCCTCAGAGGTGATCTCTGCCTGACATACAAGGCCATGTCCAACCCAGAATTGATGGACATGCTCCACCTAAAAAAAAAAAAACAAATCCCGGAGAGCCACACGCTCTAGAGATATAAACCTCACCACAACGATAAATAGGACATGCTGCAGGGATAGATTCCTGTCCCAGAGACTCCCCATTCTTTGGAACAGGATTCCAATATACATCTGGCAGAGCCCCTCACTAACACTATTCAAGAGAAACCTTGACGGGTGGATGGGAAACGGAAAATTTACCCCAGGGATCACTGCAGTAGCTCTGCTGGACAGTGGCGCAGGGAACTAATGGCTCTGCTGGACAGAGGCATAGGGAACTAATCTAATGGGGTGGCGAAAGCCAACACATTCTGGCTAGACTTATAAATGCCCTTGGGCAGATAGCCTAGTACTTACCTATGAACCTATATATGGCCGGCTTAGTTCCAAGGATGGAACCGATAACCCATCAGTAAGGAATGAACGAAGATTAATGAGAAGTTATGTACTTACCATAACGTTCCATGTTAGTTGTCTTCTTCTCGCCTTCTTTCTTGCTGGATGGGTTCGGAGCCGAACCTCGGCTTTGACTCGGCCTATTACTAAAGCTCGAGCGCTATGTTTACCGGCTCGAGGCTATCCTATGTCCCATAATGCTAGGCATCATATACCCAGATCTCGTTTGATAGCTAACACTATGGACATACATGTCCCCACCATGACAGAGAATATATATATATATATATATATATATATATATATATATATATATATATATATATATATATATATACACACACATATATAAAACTCTTATAAGAGTTACCAAGAAAAGGAAGAGAGGTAGCTAAGGAGATAACTCTCGTGGTAACACATCTCAGAAGATCCTCTCGGTCTTGCCAGGCTAGGGAGATGGAGGGTGGGACGCAAGAAAGAAGGCGAGAAGAAGACAACTAACATGGAACATTATGGTAAGTACATAACTTCTCAATGTTAAGTTGTCAATCTCGCCTTCATTCTTGCTGGATGGGACAGAGTCCCTAGCACCTTTGTCCTGGGTGGCTCAATGGAACAGACTCTTGAGTACAGTGGAACCAAAATCAGCCCGACTTCTAGAGGTCAAGTCCAGCTTGTAATGAGAAATGAAGGTATGAGGAGAGGCCCATGTGGCAACTGCACAAATGGAATCCATTGGCAATCTTGCCTGAAAGGCTACTGAAGAAGCTAATGCTCTGGTTGAATGAGCTCTGGGCTTAATAGGGAGCTCTTTATGCCCCAATTGGTAAATCAACATGATAACAGAGGTCAACCACCTGGACAATGTTACTTTGGAAACTGGCAGGCCTTGCTTCCCTTCCGCTTAAGACAGGAAGAGCTGTTCTGATTTCCTCGTCTGCTTGGTTCTATCCAGGTAGAAGCGTAATTGACGGTGAATGTCCAGACAATGTAACTTCCGTTCAGACCTATTGGGAGATCGATGGTCTGATTCAGATTTTTTTCAGAGAGTACTTTGGGTAAAAAGGACGGATTAGTCCTAAGTGAAACTCTATCTTTGTGAAAAACAAGGTAAGGAGGGCGAACACAAAGGGCTTGAAGTTCCGATACCCTTCTCGCTGAAGTGATGGCTACTAAGAACAGAGTTTTCCAAGAGAGCAACTTTAACGAACAGGAAACTGCAGGCTCAAACGGAGGGAGAATTAAGGATGACAGCACCAAATTTAGGTCCCATGGTGGGGGAGGATCTTTTACAGGGGGCCTAAGTAAGAGGGTTCCTTTTAGAAAGGCTTTACAAAGTTTGTGTGACATAATGCTGGTCTCTGACAATCAAACATGAAAATTTGCAATAGCTGCCAGCTGAACTCTGATGGTGGCTGAAGAAGAACCCATTTGAAAAAGTTTTGCCAAAAACTCTAAAACTGTATGGACAGGAGCTGTAAAAGGGTCAACTTGTTTCTCCCCTGCCCAAACAGAGAAATGCTTCCATTTGCTAGCATAAGTCTTTCTGGTAGTAGACTTGTGCAAAGCGAGGATGCTGTCACAAACTGACTGAGAGATTGAGGGAAGCCTGGCTAGGGTTGGAAGTGGAGCAACCGAGCTGTGAGGTTGAGAGATTGAAGAGATTGATGCAGCCCACCCGATTGATGTGTCAGAAGATCTGGCGCTGGGTCCAGATGCCAGGGCTGATCTAGTAGATGACGTTGCAGGAACGGAAACCAAATTTGTCAAGGCCAGTAAGGGGCAACAAGGATCATTCTGTATCTCAAAGCAGTTGCTTGCTGGATTAACTGAGTAATTAAGGGACAGGGGGGAAAAGCATACAGAAGACCCCGGGGCCAATCGTGGATTAGAGCGTCTCTGGAGGAAAGACCTGGGAGAGGAAAGAGGGTGAAGAAGTCTTGGCACTTGCTGTTTTGAGGGGTTGCAAAATGATCGCAGCAAGGCTGACCGTACCTTCTGAAAAATATTTCCGCTACTAGCTGGTTGAGAGACCACTCGTGGGGCATGAGAATGGCTCTCCTCAGCCTGTCCGCTATGACGTTGGATTTCCCGGGGATATGCGTTGCTACCAGAAACCGTTGAGAAGAGATCGCCCACTGCCAAAGTCTGAGTGCTTCCCGACATAGGGGGTAGGACCTGGTTCCGCCCTGCTTGTTGATGTACCACACTACAAACATATTGTCTGTCTGAATTGCAATAGTTCTGGTGGGTAGAGAGTCTTGAAGGGCCTGCAACGCTAAATGTACCGCTCTCATTTCCAAGACATTTATGTGCAGGTGGCCTTCGAAAGGTTGCCATGTGCCCTGGATTGTCCTGCCCTGAAAATGCCCCCCCCCCACCCGATCAGGGAGGCATCCGTTGTCACAGTAGCAACAGGAGGAGGAAGGACAAAAGGTCTGCCCTGAAGAACCTGAGGGGAGACCATCCACCACGAAAGGTGCCTTTTGCATGACTGAGTGATTAGAATGCTGTGTGACATTGGAAGATGTTGAAAGGACCACTGGGAAAACAGCATCCATTGCAGGATCCGCATATGAAAGCGAGCTAGGGGGAGTAATGTGATGGCTGCTGCCATGAGACCTAGGGTTTTTAGTACGAATCTGGCCTGGACTCTGCTCTCTTGCAGTAGGATTTGAACATGATCATGAATGTCTGAAATCCTTTGTACAGGCAGTTTTGCTGACAGTTCCACAGTGTTTAAAACGGTGCCTATGAAGGTAATAGATTGACAAGGCAGACTTTTCGGAGTTTATAGAGATACCTAGCTTGTTGCAAATTTGGTGGGTATAATCTCTGGAATGGAGTAGCTGACGCTTGGTGGTGGCAGTAAGGAGCCAGTCGTCTAAGTATGGAAACACCTGGAATCCTTGTCGTCTCAGGTGAGCCGTAACCACTGCCATGCATTTGGTAAACACCCTGGGGGCTGTGGTGAGGCCAAAGGGCAGGGCTCTGAAATGGTAGTGACTGGCTCCCAGCTGGAAGCAGAGAAACCTCCTGGAGCGCCTGTTCATTTTGATATGATAGTACGCATCCTGAAAGTCTATAGAGCACATCCAATTGTCCTGACCCAGAAAGGGTAGAATGGACTGAAGCGTGACCATCCGGAATTTCGTTCTTTGAACAGACTTGTTGAGCCTGCTGAGATCCAAAATAGGCCTCCAAAAATGGTACCAAAAAGAACTTGGAGTAGACTCTGGATCCTTGCTGGTCTGCTGGGACTGGCTGGATGGCTTTTTTCTAGCAGCTTTGAAATTTCTAGTGCTGCTTGATCCTTTAGACCGTGTGGAACGTCTGGAAGGGGCCCTTTTGGCTGTTGTGGAGTGTGAATAAAGGGAATTTTGTAACCCTCGGATATGAACGACCGTACCCATTTGTCTTGTGTGAGGGAATGCCAGGCTTCTGGGTATAGCGATAGTCTTCCCCCGACTGCCTCCAAAGGTGGACAGTCGGGCAGCTCCTCAGGGGTGCTGGAAGGGTTAGTCAGAGAAGGGTTCTCTGCTACCCTGATTCTGCGGACCCCCCCTGCCCCTCAGGCGGCGTCTATTATTGTTCCCTCCTCTGCCTCTGGAGGGAAGCTCACCATGTGCGTCAGGCAGTACTCCCTGAGGTTTGCGGAACCACATTTTCCCACTCTTCTGACCCTTAGGGTATGGTCTAGAAGGGGTAGAAAAATGGACTCCCACGGCAGAGAGAGTCTTGCCTTCCTGCTTGCACCTGGTCAATGTATCCTTCACCTCAGGTCCAAACAAGGCAGAACCATCAAAGGGGGTGTTAGTGAAGGACACCTTGAAGGGGTCAGCAAAATTGCAAAGCCGTATCCAGGCATGCCTCCTTAGAGCAATGCCCGTGCCTGCAGCCCTATTCGCTCCATCGGCTGCATAGGAAATGAGCCGCATGGAGGAGTTGACAATAGTGTTCAGGGTCCCCAGCTGAGAGTTGATCTTTTCCTGAGACCCCACAGCTGATGGGTCCTGTAAGATATCACCCAGTTCTTTGAGAAGGTCTCTCTGGAGACGGGTGAAATGGCACAAATAATTCAGCGACCGCATAGCAAAGGTCGCTGGAGAAAACATCCGCTTGCCGTACCTGTCCTTAGTCCTAGATTCCTAGTTAGGAGGATGGACAGGTACTGAAGGGTCAGCCAACTTCTTTTTAGTGGCCGCCGCCACCACCATGGCATCAACAGGGACGCCCTTAGTTAGAAATTAGAAGTTATGTACCTACCATAACGTTCCATGTTAGTTGTCTTCTTCTCGCCTTCTTTCTTGCTGCATGGGTTCGGAGCCGATCCTCGGCTCCGACTCGGCCACTCTAAAAGCTCGAGAGCTAGTTCCACTGGCTCGAGGCTCCCCTATATCCCACAATGCTAGGTGGTAACTCCTCAGATCTCGTTTGAAAGCTAAGCCCAGCAATTAAATTCCATAAAAGGAACAAAAGAAAACTCCTCTAGGTCTGTCCTGGCTAGGGGGAAGGAGGGTGGGGCCTTGAAAGAAAGCGAGAAGAAGACAACTAACATGGAACGTTATGGTAGGTACATAACTTCTAAATGTTAAGTTGTCTATCTCGCCTTCATTCTTGCTGGATGGGACTGCGTCCCTAGCACCTTGTCCCGGGTGGCCTATCGGAACAGACTCTTGAGTACAGTGGAACCAAAGTTGGCTCGGTCTCTAGAGGCCAAGTCCAACTTATAATGAGAAATGAAGGTATGGGGAGAAGCCCAAGTAGCTGCAGAACAAATCGAATCAATAGGCAGCCTATCTTGGAAAGCTATAGAAGTGGCTAAAGCTCTAGTTGAATGAGCCCTGGGTTTGGATGGCAACTGTTGATGTCTGATCTCATACACAAGGGTAATCAATGAAGTAAGCCATCTAGAGAGAGATACCTTAGAAACTGGAAGGCCCATTCTACCTTCTGCATAAGAAATAAACAGTTGATCAGACTTCCTGAATTGTTTGGTCCTGTCTAAATAGTACCTAAGTTGGCGATGAACATCTAAACAGTGTAACTTTTGTTCTGACCTATTAGAATATTTAGGGAAGAAGACAGGAAGCTCAATGGTTTGATTCAAATTTGCCAGTGAAGCTACCTTGGGCAAAAAGGACGGGTTAGTACGTAAGGACACCCTATCCTTATGAAACACCAGATAAGGGGGTCGACTACACAGAGCATGGAGTTCAGAGACTCTTCTGGCTGAAGTGATAGCTACTAAAAGGAGTGTTTTCTAAGATAGTAACTTTATTGAACATGAAGCCGCAGGTTCAAAGGGGGGAAGAATTAAGGACGCCAGAACCAATTTGAGATCCCATTGAGGAGGAGGATCCCTGATTGGTGGTTTGAGGAGAAAAACTCCCTTTAAAAAAGCTTTGCAGAGTTTGTGAGACATAATGGAGGACTCTGAGACTCCAACATGAAAGTTCGATATTGCTGCCAATTGAACTCTGATGGTAGACGGAGACGAACCTGAGTGGAAAAGTTCAGCTAGAAAGTCTAGAACTGATTGAATGGAAGCAGTGAAAGGATCTATATTCTTTGACTGCGCCCAATAGGAAAAACGTTTTCACTTGTTATGATAAATCTTCCGAGTGGAAGATTTATGAGAGGCTATCAAAATATCTCTAACTGAGCGAGATATCAGAGGAAGCCTGGCTAGAGTTGGAATTGGAGGAACCATGCTGTGAGGTTCAGAGAAGGAAGGGAGTGGTGCAACTGACCCGACTGATGGGTCAAGAGGTCTGGAACTGGGTCCAGATGCCAAGGTTGCTCCAACAGATAACGGTGGAGAAACGGGAACCAAACCTGTCGAGGCCAGTAAGGGGCAATAAGGATCATGGAAGCTTTCTGAGTGATGGCTTTCTGTATTAGCTGAGATATCAGTGGGAAGGGAGGAAAAGCATACAGAAGTCCCCGAGGCCAATCGTGTACTAGAGCGTCTCTGCTGGGGTGGCCTGGTTGGGGAAAGAGGGTGAAAAAATCGTCGCACTTGCTGTTTTGGGGAGTAGCAAAAAGGTCGCAGCAAGGCCGGCCCCACTTTCGAAAAACTTTCTCTAACACTGAATTCTTTGACGAAAAAAACTAACTTAAAAGGGGTCTATCTAGTGATACAACTAAATATTTCAACTAACCTGACGAGCCGGTTGAAAAAGCACCTCGATCGCTGTAGCGGCAAACGAGATCTGAGGAGTTACCACCTAGCATTGTGGGATATAGGGGAGCCTCGAGCCGGTGGAACTAGCTCTCGGGCTTTTAGAGTGGCCGAGTCGGAGCCGAGGATCGGCTCCGAACCCATCCAGCAAGAATGAAGGCGAGATAGACAACGTAACATCTGCTTGTCAGAAGGGGCTGTAATAAATTTTGTAGGCCTCTGGGGAGTTGGTTCCATAGTATCCGGAGCCGTCCATGCCTTTCGAGCCACCACATAAATGACTGGGTTGAAAGGCGGAGACACCCAGGTACACCGACTTGTCCTCGGAAGGGTTAAGGGCAGACCAGTTTCCCCTCTGCTTAAGAATCTCCAGGATGTCAGAAAAGGAGACATCCTCAGAGGGGGACCTTGGGGACCCTTCTGACTCATCCAAGTCAGTGTCAGACGTGACTGACTCAGGGGAGTCTACATGCTTCCTCTTGCATTTTCTCTTTCGAGGGAGCTCCCCTGAAGGATCAGGGGAGGCCTCGGAAGAGGAGGATACACCCAGTGGGGTTACCTGTAGCGTCTGTTCTTCATGCTCGAGATCGGAAGGGCAGATAGAGACTGAAGCAGGCACCATAGAGGGAGGAGCCGAAGGAGACGACCGTGGAGCAGGCACAGGGGCCAGCACACTCCTCATGACCTCAAAGGCACCCCTATTAGGCAGGTAAGGAGGTCCCCGCTCCGAAGAGACAGGGACTCCTCCCGGCACCGAGAGGGATGGCTCCGAGGCCGATGTCGGGGCTGAACTCACCTGCGCCGAGGCTCCGAGAGGGAGAACGGGGTCGGACAAGGGTCCGATGCCACTCGCCCCCTCAGAGCCGACGAGGGAGTCCCAGCGCCTGGATCCCTCCAAGGATGGAACCAAGGAAGAGATCGGAGCCAACGAGGGAGCCGAAAGGAGTGGTATTGGCTCCGACGGTTCCAACCCCTACGATCTCCGGCTCCGAACTCAAAGAAAGAGTCGGAGGAGGAATCGAAGAGGGAGTAGTGATAGCCACTGCCTGATGAGGAGGGCTATGCAACATTTGGGCCAGTGCCTGCGACTTAAATAGTCTGCTAACCACCTTCTTGAGGTCATAATCTGACAGCCTGGAAGACCGAGAGGAATGGGACCTGTGACTCCGCTCCGATAACAAGGGAGACTTCGGAGCCGAATGGACAGATTCCAGGGAAGGAGACCTGAAACGCTTTCTGCTCGAAGACGGCTCTGACAGCAGAGTCGGAGCCGACTGAGGCCTCGAATCATCGGTTCCAGACGGAACCGATGCAGAGGTAGAAGTAGTAGCGCTGCTCGGTGACGGCTCCGAACATGGTGCCGACGGTTTGGCGGGCTTGGAAGGTTTACCCGACAAAGGCTTAGCCGGAGAACCTTCAGGCTTCAACAAGCCTCTCAAAATAAGTTTGTTTCTGCGTTCCTGCAGGACTCTTGGACTGAACGCATGGCAGACAGAACAAGAGTCCTGCAGGTGCAGAGGGCCCAAGCAATATACACAAGAAGTGTGACCGTCTGTCAGAGACATCTTCTGACAGCATGAGTCACACTTCTTGAAGCCCGAGACCTTTGTGTCTTTCGACATCCTGAAACAAGGATGATGGGCAGAAAAAGACAATTCTAAGCGGTCTAGTCACAATCAGCCAACACACACACACACACACACACACACACACACACACACACACACACACACACACACACACACACACACACACACACACACACACACACACACACACACACACACACACACACACACACACACACACACACACACACACACACACACACACACACACACACACACACAAAGAGCTTGTAACAGACCAAGAAAAACAAAAACCCAACACTTTTTAACACAGTTTAACTCTAGGCAAACGCATACAAGAAAAAACCTACAGAAAAAATCCAAAGGGATTTGCTGCTACAGAAACTGTAATAGAACAAGTTTAGCCAAAGGCCTAACTAGTCAGTGAGGGGAAAACTGAAGAAAAAAACTACCTAAGAGGGGATTTTAAACAGGGATCTATAGAGTAGGAACTAGGAATAACTATCTCTAAGGTTAGAACCAAAAAACTGACTAAATGCAATAAAAAGATTAATACATCCTGGAGCCGGCAAAAAGACGCAACCTCGTAGCTGAAGCGGCAAACGAGATCTGGGTATATGACGCCTAGCATTATGGGACAAAGGATAGCCTCGAGCCGGTAAAAATAGCTCTCAAGCTTTAGTAATAGGCTGAGTCGGAGCCGAGGTTCGGCTCCGAACCCATCCAGCAAGAATGAAGGCGAGATTGACAACTTAACATCAACTTCTTCTTTCGGCTTTTCCCAGTTAGGGGTTGCCACAGCGGATCATTCGTCCACTCATGATTGGCAGTGGAGTTTTATGGTGTCGAGTTGCCAGCCCGGCGCCCAACCTTCCACAGAAGGCACGCACATGCACGCACTCACACCTAGGGCTAATTTAGAGTGTCCAATCCACCTACAGCATGTCTTTGGGATGTGGGCGGAAACCGTAGTACCCAGAGGAAATCTACGTGACCACAGGAAGGACATGCAGACTCCGCACAGAAGGCACCCCAGCCGAGGATCGAACCGGAGAACCTCTTGCTGTGAGGCGACAACGCTAACCGCTGCACCACCGTGGCCGCCCAACGAAGATTAACAACATCAGATCATTAATTTTTGTTCCACATGGTCCTGGGTTGAAATACAGCTGTGTCTAGCATTTAAAATACATGTATGTGTACATCACCATTATAAACTGGATATGTATGACTGTCTCATCACCTATTTATCCACCCAAAGCAGTACAGATGGAATGTCTGCTTCTAAATAAAGGAAGTCAAAGGCCTGCAAATAGGATCACATTTTAACTATTTCTATTACATTAGAAAGTGCATAGAATATCCGGTCATGCACTAGTATGAATTCCCAGAGAATTTTGAAGCATGCAATTCATATGTGGCCCAGTAGGATCAGACTGCAGCCCACAAAGATTTGCTAGTGATATTACAGACGACCACCACTGCACATGTAACATACACATATGTAAGTCATGCTAGAAGCAAGGGTTGCCAGCACACACGTTCCAGATGTCTACCATGATATAACACATTACTTGGCAGTTGTCCAACTGCTTGACATAATGGTTAATGTACCCCCTAGACATAATGGTTAATGTACCCCCTACCTTGTTCTAGGACACACCAAGCATGTTGCCTTTTACTCTGTTAATGATACCTTCGGCTAACATACTTACCTCAAACACATACCTTAATTTCCAGTGGGATGGGTTCCCTTAGTCTGGATCTGGATTTACACCAAGGCTGCCACAGGTCCCACAGTTACTCTTAAGTGTTGTTGTCCTGCACATTCTTAAGACTCTCTGCCTATGTCTATTCCCTGCAGCAGCATCATCAGCTTCAGCCTGTAGCACACACATCTATATATAAAAAGCAGTTGCTACAAACATTCTGTGCTGATGTAGTGTCTTTGCCCCAGTAATTTCCACCCCAACATATGAGAAAGGGGATGAAATGTACATTGAGGCCTTATGTCTTGTTGAGTAGTTGCATGGGATTGGCTGATTAAACTGCAAATCAGCTGTGTAGGCTACATGTAGCATTTCTGAACCACAGATTGATTCAGAGGCAATCACCTGCTAATGAGAACCATCTTAAAGAGACAAACTTCTAGCTAGGTGAACTATTGTGTATGAGAGTTAGTTTGTATAGTTAACTCATTGACACAGTACTTAGCAGTATCTTTCAACAGAGGAGTATTGTACTCCATCAGGTATATAACCATTTTGTTTCCAACATGATGCATATGTTTGAATATACTTAGGGGGAATGGGGATTACATCAGTAAGCTTTCCTTAGAATTGTACTGATGACATATCATTGATCTCCAGCTGTGTCACACATACAGAGGATGCAGAATACAGTAAGGGTATAATGGTGTGTGTTAACTAGGTACACAGGTCTCCTGGATACTTCTTTTGATAGCAGTTGTAATAGTACACTGCTATTTGGTTGGCACTGTTGTTTTTATATATTATGGTGGGGGAGGGGGTCTTGCTATGGAGCACACTACAATGGACTCCTGTGTTGGGTGTGTGTTCATATGTGAGCGTCTGTCATGGCACAAACAGGAATAGGTCACTAATGCTACTATCCTAGTTGCGTCCACACCATTTGTATGTTTGGCACACTGTTGAATATGAGATGTGCAATCAAGCAGTGAATACTGATAGTCTTCCTTTACTGCTGTATCTCTACATACTGAATTCCCACCTATGTGATCCTGACGTGTTGTAATTTATTTGTATTTCAGGAGATATTATGCATGTAAGATGCAGGGCACCTTTTACTGAGGCAGAAAATTACCTCATCATTTAGGTATTGTGTCAACACTACCAAATCCTGCTGTCCAGAGGGAGGGCAGCCATGCAAGAGTGTGCAGCCTTGTGGGATGAACTGGTACATAACATTAATGCTATGGATCACCAGAATCATATATATTAGCAGGTAGGGCATTGTGCCACAGACATGATAAACTCAACACACAGACATGCAGCTGATGTGGCCAGGAATTGTGGAGTCACTGGTGGTGGCCCTGCAACAGAACAACCTCTCTCAGCCACAGAAGAATTCCTGGTGAACCTTGCAACACAGGACAACTCCCAGGTATCCATCAGCATATACGTTGTGGATGTGGGTGCCACCCACTCCTCTCAAGGGGAGCGTCCAGGTATCCTTAGTTAGATCACCACTGGAATACTGTTGTACTTAGCATGTCAAGGAGTATATAATTTTACATGGCTGTCAGGAGTATTATAGGGGGGAGGTTAGCTGCAGTTGTAGTTGTAAGCTCATGTAGAGATCGTGACTCACATAGCAGCTACTATAAATGTGAGATATTTGGACATAGTACTTTGTTGTACTTTAACATACAGTGCTGTTCACATCACCTCTCCCTCAAAATTTTTCAGGACCATCAGGAATTGGAGGAGGCAGTGCTCCTGCTGCTGTTAAGCACAAAAATGTTTTGTCAGAGATGTAGATATATTTCAATGTATTCGCTAAAGTGTCATCCCAGGCCTGCTGGCTGGATTGATGTACTGTCTGCATGATTGCCAACTATACAGATATTTTCTGAATGTCCATAGTCTAGAGTCATACCTGTGCTTTGTAGTTGTGACCATACTGATTGACTTGACAGTATTGTCAGGACATTACAGATTGTCATAACAGTCAACTGTGCAGAGTTTTGCAGAATGTCAACAGTGTACATGATTTATGTTTTGCTCATAAGATTCTTGTTTAATGAATAATTCTTTCAAAATAATCAGTTTGGTGTTAGAAAATAATGTTCTTGTGTCCTATTATATGAGGTTGGTGTCATACAAGTCTGTAATAGTAACAGCAGTGTATACAGATTACCATATATTGTACCATAGTACTGCAGAGCATAGTAGTGCAGGTATTAATGTAATGCATTTTCCTTTTTATCACAGGTGACCAGGGAGGTACTTCAAAGGAGACCATTTGTGTTTGGACCTTACCAGGGACACTATGGGGTGTGCATGACTCCGCATATTGCCAAGGACCAGAGCCAGTATGGTTGCTCCCCTGGCTGGTGTACTGGTTATCTGGTCCAAGGAGTTACTGTCTACAAAATCCAGGAATTTCTGTGCCTGTATGTTCAGTGTCGTATAGGATTCCAAGTTAATAGTGAGAGAATGAAAGTCACCCATGAATATGATATTGCGTTGGATAGTGTTTCAAATAAGTTTAAATACATGGTATGGGTTTCCTGGCCCATACAGGGGAGTCTACATTTTGCATAGATGCAGTATTGGATTTTGCCTATTGTGATTTGAACCAGGCACAGCTCAGGTGCATTGCCCTGTTTGACCAGCCTAGAGGTATCTTTAGTTTTGATGTACATAGAGACACCTCCACCTTTAGACCCTGCCTGTGAAGCACCTGGTCTGAGTGGGAGGCATAATAACCTAGCACTGTTCTTGTGCTCTCTGCGGCTTTAAGTCATGTGTCCCTGACTGCACAGACATCTTCTGAGAACTCAAATAGTATCTCTAAGTATAGTCTAGGGAGGTATGTTACAGGTCATGTACTCCAACATAGACTACGACTGGGTCATATAATAGAATCATATACATTTAATAGGGTAATGGCCCTAGGGCCATTACAAGTCTAGCCAAGTTCTACCCCTATTTCCACGATCAGCACCAAATGCTCCTGTCCACGAAGGACACAGGTGGAACCCCCTGGGTGAATTTACTGTTACACATCCAATCGTCCACATTGCATTTGAAGAGGACCAATGAGGTGCTCTGTTTGACATGAAGTAGGAGTCAGTTCCAAAGGTGTGGTAACTTCTGGGAGTCAAATCTGATCCTTCAGCATGCTGTATTACTGTCACATACCAGGTTAAGGTCTATGGAGTGAATAACCTGCGTACCATTTGATTTGCAGATATGCAGCATTTTCAATAAAGCCTGGTCACAGATTGCCTTATATGCAAGGCATAGATCTCCTCTGAGTAGTCAAGTGACAGTGATTTCAGATGATCCACACAGGACAGATGCTGAAAACCATGACTCATCCTTGTGAGGAACTTTTGTGGTCTTTCCAGTTGCTGCAGATGCTTTGAAAGGTGCATACCAAAAGGGACACTGTATTCCATTATTGGTTTGATGAGGGGAGAGTACAGATAGGTTATAACTACTTATACTTTTCTGGGTGCAATGGCCTTACACATGAGATGAGTATAGAATGCCCTTTTTACCACTGTGGAGACATGGGGATCAAAGGTAAGGTTACTGTCAGCCTGTGTGACCAGATCTTTTGCCAGTGAGTGCATACATGGGCTTTTTTATTGATATTTGAGTTAGCAGGAACATTGTACTTACTGAGAGGGATGTTAATACAGTCTTTTTGCATTGTGCTTAAGGCCATGGGTTTGGCATCAATCATTTGAGTGTGTAAGACCCTATTGTAGGATGTTGTTATCTGGAGCTTCTATGACTGCTCCCAGTTTGCAGTCATCAGCAAGTTTTGTCAGCCACAGACCTTTAATTTTAGCTTGTACTTTGGAGAACTACATTCCAAATAGTAGAGGTGCTGGGACAGATCCCTGTGAAACAACACTGGTTACAGGTGTGCTGTTGGACATGGATTCCACTATTTTCACTATCTGGGTTCTATCAGTGAGCCAGTTAGTGACCCATCTAATGATATAAGGGTTGATATCTAGCTGGGTGACTTTGCCAATGATGCCTGAGTGGGAGATGGTGTCAAATGCCTTGGCTAAGTCTAGGTAGGCTATATGCATACATTTCCCCTCATCCAGGTCCTTGGTTGTCTCAAAGAAGTCCACAATGCTACACAGCCATTATTTCCCTTTGACAAATCCAAACTGACTAGAGGCACCTGTTTGGAGCTTACCTACATCTTTGTTGATAAGGTCTATGAAGATTCACTACAGGGCCTTGCACATAAGGCTAGTCATGCTAACAGCTCTATAGCTACCAGGGTCAGTGGAAGCACCACTTTTGTGCAGGGAAATAATGGTGGCCATTTTCCATTCATCTGTGACAAAGCCAGTGCTTAGACTACAATTGAAAGGAGTACCTAATGGTGTTGCTAATTCCTGTTGGAGGCCATGTAGGATGCAGCCTGGGATGTTATCACATCCCATAGATGCTGTGTTTTTAGCCCTAGAGAGGGAGTTTGTGAGTTGCTCTTTGGAGATACAAGGTAGGGGACAGGTGATATGTATGTTATGGGTACATGTAGCAGTAGCACTGAGGAAGGGTGTTTGTGACCCGAAAGCTTTGCAATAAATGTCGGTTTCTGTCCTTTGGCATTGGATTCTTAGAGGTTGATTTGAACATGTAGCAGGGACAGTGGGTAAGGTATTCACAGAACCTGTCAGCTGACAGGTTAGCTATGTCCACAGGCACAGTATATGTGCTATAATTAACTACCAGTTCAGCACAGATCAGGCCCTGTCCTTTTAGATGGCAGGTGTAACTAAATAACACCTTATGGTTGTCCTTTGTGGAGGAAGCTAATTTGAATGCATAATTTGCTTGTGAGGACTTCACAAGAACTTTTATTGGCTTGTTTAAGCTGAGTAGGGAGCATTTCCAGTTTAGGACTCATTCTCTCTTACTCTCAGACAAGTATTTTTTCCTCTTACTGTAAAGCCTGCTAATGGCAGCTGTCCATTAGGCAGGTTTGCTCTTCCTTGCGGAGCTTGTTTTGGTCCTATCAGGTATGGCAAAGTCAATGCAGTTAATCAGGTGTTGGTATGACGCATTAGAGTAGAACTCAGCATAGTTGTTACTTCCATCTGGGGAAAGTGCAGTACAGCTATTTATACCATCCCGTAAGAGGTAATTATGTGCTTTGGAGAAGTATTTTAGTTTCTTTGATACTTGGGTGGGGGTGGGGGCATGAGACAGTTCACATGAGACAGACGTGTGGTGAGATCTCACTAGGGAAGACCTCACAGTGGGGGTGCTAGAGTGGCACTACCCCATATTGGTAATAAACAGATCCAGGATGTTGGCACCGCTTGTGGCAGCGTCAACCAGCAGGTCCAGTGCACTGGAGTGAATAAAGTTGAGGAACCTTTGGTCAAGTGAGTTACACCAAAAGTAATTTACCGAGTGAATGGATGGGTATTTAAATTTGCCCCAAGCCAGGGTGATTGGATGTATCCTGATAGACTCAAGTAGATCCAAATAAGCAGAGTGGTTGTCCTGATTCACAGAGGGGGTCCTGTAGCTGGCAATGACTTGAACAGATGCCCTATCAACAGTTAATTGCACCTGAAGTATCCCCATGGAATCCTACTGTGTAACCAATCTGGAGATGTATTCATCTGTAATTACTATGGAAAGACCTCCTCTTTTAGTTTTCATACATTTAGTTCATGGTCTGAATGTGTGGATGGAGGTGTAGGCTGATATGGTTGGGGTGCTCTCCACAGCCGTGAACCAGGTCACCATAACTGTACAAATGTGTAACTCTTCCCAGGTGAGGACTGCTTCCAGTGAATGCAGTTTCATGTTAAGACACCTAGCATTTAGCAGCATAACCCTGAGGTTGTTGTAATATGGAGTTTTCATGTCTTGGAATTTGTCCTTGAGACACCACCTAAAAAGCACACTATGTGGTTGGCAACAGTCTTGGTCAGCAGCCGAAATCTCAGAGGTGACAGATGAAGACCATGTCTGGCAAAGCATCAAGGTCTGCTGATCATGTCATCCCAGGCTGACAGATTCTGTACCCCCTTAGAATGACACCGGAAACTAAGATAATTATTGAAGTCAATAATTTTCTGTTTGTAATGAGGCATCATCCAAGGTGAAGGTAAAATGCAGCTTAAGGCTAGGGGAATACCTGCCTACGGCACATAGTCTGATAGTTCAGTCATGTCTCTCTACATATAACCCAGAGAGGTACATCTCAAGTTATTCACACCAACATGGACTATGACAGAGTCACAACATTAGCTGTTTTGGGATACATGAGTGCATGTGTGATATGGCGGATTCTGCCACCTGACAGAGAGCTGACCACGACCTCCTCCTTATGCAGCCTGGTGAGAGGGACATCTGTGTGTCTCACAATGGAATCACATATGACTAATATATTTTTTTTATTGTTGTGCTTAAGGGTTTGGCAGGTTAGACACTGGTGGCAGAACTAACATGTGTGTTGCATTCTGCAGTGGACATATGTGTAGCATGCTTATGTTTGTGAGGTCTCTGGTGTTTATATATGTTTCTGGTTTCTACATATGTCAGTCAACCATTCCAGGGTATTAGCAACACAGTGGAAGCAGTCACAGATGTCAGACTGTGCTGCATTCATAAACCTGAGCATTTGTCATGAGTTCCTTTCTGAACGTGCCTGTGCCTCCATGATGGCTCTAAACGTACACAGAGTGATGTGATGAGACACTTGCAACAGGTGATGGAGGGACAGCAGGCGTCTTACGAACACCCCTATCAATCCACCTGTGTGGAACCTTGCCAACTGCTTGGCTATGGCCACTGCTGATAGTCACTGCAGCCATAGTAGCCACACTTCCCTGTTGAATGTTCCCACCCTCCAACTGTCCAATATCTGTGGCCACAGAGGCTGGGTATGCATATGCATACTGGCTGTGGGCGGTGATACTGAGGATAGATGAGGAATGTCAACCTCTGTGTCAGATTCAGCCCCTGCAACCCCCCAGCTGTGTCTCACTTTGGCCACCATCATCAGAGTCAGAAGAGACACTGACCTCAGGTTGTGAAGGGGACAAAGACCAACCTCCCTGGTCACCTGTGATAAAAAGGAAAACACATTACATTAATAGCTGCACTACTATGCTCTGCAGTACTATGGTACAATATATGTATGATGTGGGTTTGGGTGAAGTGGGAGCTGAGGTCTGCATGTAGACAACCTACTTATTGTCATATGTACTGACTGGTGTGCAAGACAGCATGTATTCCAGGCTGTTAATATACTTGTATCTCTGACATGTTGAGTTTGTGTTACTTCTGGTTCAATGACATGACTGCATACGCAATGTGGCAGGTCATAGCCACTGATAAGCAATTGACCATGCATTTCTCCTTATACAATTTGGTAAGAGGGGCATCAGTGTGTCTCGCAATGGAGACTGCAATGGCTAGAATGTTGGATTGTGTGTTGGCTTATCTTATGGGCTTATAGGTTGGGCCTTCATGAGATGTAGCTCTATGTGTTGATATGTGTGTTGCTTTTACAGAGTGCATATGGGGCTGCTGAGGGTATTTTTATCTGGACTTTCTCTATGATGTCTTTGTGATTTATGAAGATTACATTTCAGTCCCTCAGCTCATGTCTGCTCTGAAGTGTGCGTGATGGGCGCGGTGTGTGTACCACTGACTACCTTATTCACATTAGGAGTACTTTTATGTGAGTGCTTTGCCTCCAGTGACATTGTGCGAATACATCTCTCACATACCATATCAATTTGTTTGAGAATGAACTGGTTGTCAGTAAACATGAGGCTATTGCCTCAGGATGCCCATATCCACCAAGACGGTAATGGTCACAGTGGGAAATGTCATATCCATGGCAACAGATCCTTTTTTATTGATTAAATAGTTGTATTGAAAATAACAATCAATGTCACAAGTATCTATTTTGCAACTATGGGGACAGTGCTTGTTACTGCATGCTGGTTGTCCTGTGTGCAACTCAGTATTGGAGAAAATTCCATCATGGATTCCAACAAAAATGTCACCCAAGGTGTCCAAGTCTGTACAGAGCATTGTCAAACACTGGAGGGGAAACTAGCACGTACACCCTGTAAAGTTAAGGAGGAAGTTATTTAGGCAGTTATTCTGAAGTTAGACAAAAATCAAGCAGTGCTTACAGAAAACAAAGAATTACCTTGTGAAGAATGCTGAAAAGAGGGGAGTCGCACAAATGGCTCCTGCCTGGCTACTACTACTGCTGGTCTCACCATGGCATCACTCTGCTGGGAGACAAAGCTCCTTTTCTTTTTCTCTCACTAGAAGCAAAAAGTTAGCACCAAGCCCAAGATAAGAAGCAGGCCACAGCCTGTTTGCTGATCCACACACCCAGATGATGCAAGGGTCTGTATGCTTGCTGTAGCCTTTTCCAGGTAGATGCCTTGATTAGCAACCAGACCAATCATTTAATTTTTGCATGTATTATGCCTTGGGTTATGAGGTTCCTAGGATTTGACTAGGGTACTGACCTGATGATGATTAGCAGCATAGCTGCTACATCACAATATAATGTTCAATGTCAGGTGACATAGATGTCCAAGATAGGTCTAGCAAGCTCTACAGTGGCACTGATCCACGTTAGGTAACAGTTTCACAGCAATTCATGCAGCCTGCCCTTCAACAGTGTAATGGTGATGATCTGCGTGACATGGATGTGAGGCCTACTGCAGCACCTTTGGGAGATGTTTCTGTCCCTCCCACATATTCTAAGTATGTCATACTGTGCATTTATTTTCCTAGAACACAAAACTGTTCATTTCACATAATATCCATTTGTTATCTGGTTGTTTGACAGGCACTGTAGACTTCCAAGGCGAAAGTATTGACTGCAAAGTTGAACAAGTTTTCTGTGCACGCATGGACATCCACATCTTCACTGCAAAGAGTGCCTACAGAGAGTGTGTTTGTGGGTGTGAAGCCCAAGGGTGTAGCAGCATAAGTCTTACTTTGCTGGAGTTGTACATTGTCTCATTTGTAAGTCTGCTATTGCGACCCTGCCTAATATCAGGATTATGGTTCATGCAAGTGACACATGCCTGGCAAAGCAGCATACTCAATCTACCATGTTATCCCATGCTGTCAGGTACTGTTTTATCTTAGAATGACATCATAAAGGTAATAACATGTTATATATAAGAATCTGTCAGGCTATTGTTTAACCATGGCCTGTTGTGATGTATTCAGAAGAAATAATCTATTGCTAATGGCATTATTAGTGAAGAGATGTGGATAGTGTCCCCAACCCTCTACTCCTACTTCACACAAACACGTGTGAGAGATGCAACTATATTAAAAACCTTGAATCCATGCTCTCTCACACGTCAGTCAGTACATATAACAATGAGAGGGTTGCCAATACAAATTGAGTAAAACTTTATTGGATTGAAGCGCTTTTCATTTCACCACGTGAACTACTTCAGAATAAATAATCTGCTCATTGTTGTTCTTAAATACCCATAGTATAAAGTTTTATTCAATTTGTATTGTTGGGAGCTATGTGTTTCCTGTTATGCTGGTACACTGCTGAGGGATAGACCTTCACTGGACTACTGCTGTTGCTGCCTGACTGTTTTTTGGTTACTAATATTAGTCATAGATGATTACATCGTGAGATACATTGATGTCCCTCTCACCAGGCTAGATAAGGGAAAGGTCACGGTCAGTTGTGTGTGAGGTGTCAGGATACACCACATCACACATCCACTATAGTCTGTCAACAACAGGTATTGTTATGACTACATCATAGTTCGTGTTTGTGTTTTCAACTTGAGACATACATCTCTGGACTGTATGAAGAGAGACGTGAATGAGCTCTCGGACTATGTGTCTCAGACAAGTATGCCCCTGGCCTTAAGCTGCATTTCACCTTCACCTAAGATGATGCTTCAATACAAACAGTAAATGATTGACTTCAATAATTGGCTTAGCATCTGGTGTCATTCTAAGGGGATCCACTGTCTGTCAGTCTGAGATGACATGCTCAACAGACCTCAATGTTTTGTCAGAGATGGTCTTTATCTGTCACCCGTGGGATTTCGGCTACTGGCCAAGGCTCTTGCCACCCCCATAGTGCCCTTTTTAGGCGATGTCTCAAGAACAACATTTCCAATGCAAAAACCCCATTTACAAACAGCCTCAAGGTTATGCTGCTAAATGCTAGGAGTATCAGCATGAAGCTGCACTCATTGGAAGCTGTCCTCCCCTTGGAAGACATAGACATTTGTGCAGTCACAGAGACCTGGTTCAAAGCTGTGGAAATCACCACAGCCATACCAGGCTACACCTCCTTTCACACGTTCAGACCTCAAACTGAAGGTGTGAAAACTAATGGAGGCGGTGTATAAATATTCATTAAGGATACATACACATCCACTTCAGGTGCCATTGACTGTTTGTAGGGCACCTGTTCAAGTCATTGCTAGCTACAGGAGCACCTCCATGAATCAGGACATCCACAATGCTTATTTGTATCTACTTGAGTCTATTAGGATACTTCCGAACACTATGGTGTTGGGCAACTTTAACTACCCACCCTCTGACTGGGTAAATTACTTGAGATGAAACTCACTTGCTCAAAGGTTCCTCAACTTTGTTAACTCCAATGCCCTAGACCAGCTGGTTGACATCCCCATAAGGGGAGCCAACATCCTGGATCTGGTGCTTACCAATATGGTGGACCACTGTAGCACACCCACTGTGAGGTCCTCCCTGGTGAGACCTGGCCACAAATCGGCCTCATTCAAAGTAACTATCACGCCCGATGCCCCCAACAGTAAAAAACTAAAAAAGTCTCCAAAGCACATTATAACCTCTTATGGGATGGTATAAATAGCTTCACTCCATCTTCCCCCTCAGATAGGACAGGCAACTATGCCAAGCTCTACACCAATGCTTTATACAAACACCTGTAAAACTGCATTGACTCGGCTGTAACTAATAAGAGCAAAACAAGTCCATCATGGAAGAGCATCCCTGCCTGGTGAACAACTGCCATTAACAGGCTTTACAATAAAAGGAAAAAAAATTGCTGTCTAAGAGTAGGTGGGACGGAGCCCCCCTAAACTGGAAACACTCCCTCCTCAGCTTAAACAAGCAAATGACAGTTGCTGTGAAGTTCTCTTAAGCAGACTATGAGTCCAAATTACCTTCCTCCACAAAGGACAACCACAACACATTCTATAGTTATATCTGTGACCTAAAAGGAAAGACCCAGATTTGTGCCAAACTCATAGTTAATGACATATACTGAGCCTGTGGACATAGCTAACCTGTTGGCCGAAAGGTTCTGTGAAAGCTTCACTCCCCTGTCCCTGCCACACGTAACTCATAACATCCCTACCACCTGTCTCCCACCTTGTAGCTCTAAACAGCAGGCTCTCTAAGGCCAAAAACACAGCATCTACAGGACCTGATTACATACGAGGCTGCATCATACATGGGCTCCAACATGGATTACCAACACCAGTGGGAACTCTTTACAATCATAGTGTAACCACAGGCTTTGTCCAAGCTGAATGGAAAACAGCCATCATTATTCCCTTGCACAAAGGTGGTGGATATACTGACCCTGGAAACTATAGACTTGTTAGCCTGACTAGCCATATCTGCAAGGCCATGGGGCAAATCATCAAGGACCTTATCAACAAAGATATAACTAAACTCTAAACAGTTGACCCTACTCAGTTTAGATTTGTCAAAGGGAGATCATGCCTGTTAAACCTGAATGGCTTCTTTGAAATAGTCATGAATGGCCTGGATGAGGGAGAATCTGTGCATACAGCCTACCTGAACCTAGCCAAGGCATTTGACACTATCCCCCTCTCAGGCATAATTGACAAACTCACCCAACTAGGCATAATCCCTTATATCATTAGATGGGTCATTAACTGGATCACTGATAGAACTCATACAGTCAAAATAGGGGGGGCCACCTCCAATAGCAGACCTGTAACCAGTGGTGTTCCACAGGGTTCAGTCCTGGGTTCTCTACTGCTTGGAATCTATTTCTCTGAAGTACAACCAAAAACTAAATGTCTGTGGCTGACAAAGTTTACTGATGAATGCAAACTGGGAGTGGTCATAGAATCTATAAATGTCAATAAACTACAAGAGAGTCTTACATGAACAAATGATTGTTGCCAAAGTCATGGCTTTAAATGCAATGCAAATAAATGCATTATCATGTCTTTCAGTAAAAGCGATGTTCCTGCTAAGTACCACATCAACAGCAACACCTTAAGTACAGACTCAGGGGTGAGAGTCCTGGGCACACAGGTTGACAGCAACCTTATTTTTGATCACTGTGTCTCCACAGTGGTAAGAAGGACATTCTACCTTGCTCAAGTCATAACTGAGGGCATTGCCTCCAGAAAAAGAGGAAGTTAAAATTTCCCTGTACTCTTCCCTCATCAGGCCAATAATTGAGTAAAATGGCCCTTTTGGCATGTGCTTTTCCAAACACCTGCAGCAATTGGAGAGACCTGGTATGTGCCTTTCCAAGCACCTGCAGCAATTGGAGAGACCACAATGGTTCCTCACAAGGAAAATTAAAGTCTTCAGCATCTGTCCTATGGGCATCGTATGAAATCACTGGCACTTTAGTCTGTGCCATATAACTACTCAGAGGTGATCTCTGCCTTGCATATGAGGCAATCTCTAACCCAGCTTTATTGGAAATGCTACATATCCATAAGTCAAATGGTACACGGGTCAATCAGTCTAAAGACCTCAACCTGGCATGTGACATTAATAAAACCTGCTGGAGGGACAGATTTGCCGACCAGAGTTTAATACACCTTTGGAATAGATTTCCACTTCATGTCAAACAAGGCATCTCATTGGTCCTCTTGAAATGCAATCTGGAAGACTGGATGGATGACTGTAAATTCACCATGGGGGTTCCACCTGTGTCCCTCTTGGACAGAGGCAATAGATGCTGGTCATGTAAATAAAGGTAAGAACTTTGCTAGGATTTAAGTGCCCCAGGGCCATTAGCCTAATAACTTCCAGTGATCCTATGGTCCCATAGGCTGATGTTAATTGCACTGATTAACATCCAAACACACCAATTTGGATGCACTGAAAATAGTAAAAATACCTATTTATGCTTACAGAACACTACACACACACACACACACACACACACACACACACACACACACACACACACACACACACACACACACACACACACACACACACACACACACACCAAGTTGGCTGTAGTGAGAATAGAACCCCTACCTAGCTAGTTTTACAGATTATATAACATAGAACTTAACTACTTAACTCACACGCTAAGGCTCAAGTCTGACATTAAAATTGTTTTATGTAATCTTCTGGTGGATGACATCAGCAGGCCTTGTGAAGAGCAAGAGTTTGCAGGCCTGCATGAACTGCCCAGGCCAAAACAGTGCAAAACCGTGCCAGTTTGGGATTAACGCTTGTTCTGTAGGGAGGTACGCGCGCACACACACACACACACACACACACACACACACACACACACACACACACACACACACACACACACACACACTAAGTGGGCTGGAGTGAGATTACAATCCCTACCTTTTGATTTTTTCAGACTATATACCACAGAATGCAATGCACACTCCATGGCTTAATTCTGACATTAACATGGCTTTAGGTAATATTATGGTGGATGACATCAGCAGGCCTTGTGGAGGACAAGAGGTTGGAGGCTTGCATCAGTTACCATGGACAAAACAGTGCCAGTCTGGAAGTCAGTGTGGAAATGACACTTGCTCTTTGGGGAGATATACACACACAGAGACACACATCAAGTGGGCTGGAGAGAGATTAGAACTGCTACTTATCTAGTCTTGCACACACAGTACTTAACACACATGACACGACTCAAGTCTGACATTAATATGGCTTTAGGTAATTTTATAGTGGATGACATTAGCAGGCCTTGTGGAGGACAAGAGTAGACAATACACAACTTGTTCAGTTGTTGATGCACGTGTGGTGACATCCAGCAGACACAGGGGGCTGTAGTGAATGTGGGTGTTGCTGCTGGTGTAGATATAAACATACAGCTTCACAATATATGTACATATTCAATTACTGTGCCATACATTTATAAGGTTTCCAAATGATGTCTTTGGGAAACGTGGTATGATTCTACACTGTCCAGATGTTTGCAGCAAGTACACTGCTTTTACTCATATTTATGTGTGTTTCACACTAAATTGTGGTTTGCTGTTAAATGTGGCATCATTTACACATGATGTGAGAGAAGACTACCAGAAATCTGAACTTCAGATATCCCAACAGTCCTCTAAATGCGACAAATGTTCCTCTATGCATTTCCACATTTTGTAAGTGCATTTTCTAATGCTGGGCCCTTACATTTGGTCCTTTGTCCAACATTATACGTGGCATAGTGCAGCTATACTCTCCATGATAAGGGTATGTATGGCAATGCATACACACACATTTTTATATATATATATATATATATATATATATATATATATATATATATATATATATATATATATATATATATATATATACACACATATATATGTATATATACAGAGAAAGAGAAAGACATATACACA
Source organism: Protopterus annectens (assembly GCF_019279795.1). Classification (NCBI taxonomy): domain Eukaryota; kingdom Metazoa; phylum Chordata; order Ceratodontiformes; family Protopteridae; genus Protopterus; species Protopterus annectens. The sequence continues at coordinate 963,077,218 of NC_056746.1, forward strand.
CACACACATATATATATATATATATATATATATATATATATATATATATATAAATCACATGTTTGACACTACTGTGGCGGAAATTGCAGATATCTGAAGAAAATGTTTGGAAATCACAACACCGACCACAGTAAATGCTGAAGTGAGCATTTCAGTGAAGTCGAATGTCGAACATTTCAAATTCACTGAAATGCTCATAGTCGCTAAACATATTTTAACATGTTTTGCAGGGGGAAAAACCCCCTGCACCCCCCTACTTATATATACAAACTCTGAGATCGCACTACACTGCAGGAAGGGTACATTTCCCAATCCCCACTATAGTGCGATCTGCACTACACTGTCAAACCTTGCTATAGCGGCTGTTCGCTATCATAAGGTTTGACAATATAGTACTCGCACTAATGGTTCTACTACCTGATTTACGCATATACGTTAATCGCAAACAGTGCGATAGACTATGTGATAGTAAACCTATATATATATATATATATATATATATATATATATACATATACATACATATATAGATAAGTGTATCTAATTTTTTAAAGTAAATTGCGTGAGAAACAACGAATTTCAGCTCTACTTAAAGTGCATGAGCATGCTTGGTGGCATTTTTGGCTTGTTTGCACATTGCTAAGCAGTGCGCAAATGGGAGGCGCACTGCTTACATCAGAGACATGCTGTTCCATAAACTGACTCCAGCCCACACCTAGCTGTAGTCCAGGCCGGGATTTTGTGTGTTACACAATGTGATCTCTGTCCCTGTTTTTGCACTGTTGTGCTTCTCGCAAATTGGCTAAGACGTTCTAAATTTGCAGTATGTAAATGTGCAATATGTGCAAGAGATTAATAATAGTATAGCTAATAATGGTATAGCACACACAGTGTCACAGACTGTAAAACGCAACTTATTACTACCTCACATCTAAAATATTTGGATTAGAACCATGAACACCATCACACAAGCAACTCCCTTAGCCCTTTGAGCTACAGAAGCTGCTTGGCAGAAAGGAGATCATTTATCACACAATCATCTGCATAAATATGTACATTGCTATTCCTCAGCTATCTAACACACACAATGTGAGATCAAAGTGTATATTACTGTCCTGAGACTGTGTGGCATACTGACTGTGTGAAATCCTCATATACCATAGATGAGTTTCTGTCACGGCAGTTACAAGGGGACACTGCTGTGTTGGGGGCGGGGGAACAAAAGCAAATGTTCTGCTAGGATATACACTAGTCTGACTAATATTTAACCTCACTTTCTACAATTTCCCTTGAATGATGTACCAGTAATCTGTTGCAGTAAGGCTGCATGTATATTCCATGCATGAGGCCTACAGATTACAAATGGAGACATGATAGTATAATGGATATCTGTAGTCTCATGTGGATGTCACGTCTGTCCAACTAGCCCACTATAGTTACTTGCATAATGTACCAGGTGCATAGATACAATGGCATATCATAATAATCCACTAGACTACTGTGTAGGTTATGGACTTACCTTGCAAATGCAGCAGCTGACACAATTAGAAGTTATGTACTTACCATAACGTTCCATCTGAGTAGGTAAACTTCATTTGTCAGCAACCTATGGGTTATTGGATCCATATCGGATCCAAGCCGGCAGCTTCCAACAGCTAAGATCTGAGCTCCAAGCTCCTCCCCTTACCCATAATCCCTCGCTATCCCTTCCTGACCTCAGATCGAGTTTGCTTAGCCATAAACCATATGATACCAAGAACCACCTCCCTACTCTAACCTGGAAACAATCCGCCATGACAGCAGGAGTCCTTTGAACATCCATATAGGTTAGGGGGACGGAGGGAGGGACGGTTGCTGACAAATGAAGTTTACCTACTCAGATGGAACGTTATGGTAAGTACATAACTTCTAAATCTGAAGTAGGTAACTTCATTTGTCCATCAACCTATGGGACAGAGTCCCCAGCTACCTGATTCTTGGGAGGTCCTCATGGAAGGATGTTCCGGAGCACTGCAGAGCCAAAGGATGCTCTCCCTCTGGAAACAATATCCAACTTGTAATGATTTATAAATGTATGAGATGAAGCCCAAGTGGCTGCTGAACAAATGTCATCCAAAAACACCCTAGATCAAAAAGCCGCAGAGGTAGAAATCGATCGAGTAGAATGGGCATGAACTCCTTGAGGTGCCGGCCGGCCCGAACTCTCATATGCCAAAAGAATACATTGGGAAATCCATCTGGACAATGTGACTTTTGATACAGGTTTTCCTAAAGAGGACTTAGCAAAGGATACAAAAAGCTGGTCTGATTTCCTGTGATCAGCTGTCCTGTGCAAATAGAATCTTAGTTGGCTATGTACGTCTAGAGAGTGCAACTTGTATTCACCTTTGTTCTGATAATTTGGGAAGAAGACTGGTAAATTAACAGACTGGGTGATATTAGACTCCGATGCAATTTTGGGCAGAAAGGAGGAGTTGGTCCTGAGTGAGACTCTATCTTTGTGGAAAATCAAATACGGTGGCTTGGCGCAAAGGGCTTGAAGCTCCGAGACCCTTCTGGCCGAAGTTATGGCAACAAGAAAAGCCGTCTTCCAAGATAAGCATTTCAGATCCACCGAAGTTGCAGGCTCAAAGGGAGGAGCTGTTAGAGGCTGAAGTACAAGAGTTAAATCCCAAGGAGGGACTGCATCTTTTACCGGAGGTCTTAGTGGGAAAGTGCCTTTTAGGAAGGTCTTACATAATTTGGACGAAGTCAAAGGGCCGAGATCACTGCCAACATGATAATGAGAGATTGCGGCCAACTGGACTTTGACTGTAGAAGAGCTAGCACCTTGGTCAAATAACCCTGACAGAAAATCTAGTACTGCTGGCAACGGAGCTGTAAAAGGATCTACGTTCTGATGCTCCGCCCAAATAGAGAAACGCTTCCATTCACTATTATAGATTCTTCTAGTAGATGGCTTGTGAGCGGCTACTAGAATAGCCTTGACAGGGGATGAGATACTGGGAGTCCTAACTATCACTGGAACTGGATCAACCAAGCTGTGAGCTTGAGGTTGTCCAGATTCAGGGTTGACACGCCTGATGGGTGAGAGATCAGATCCGGGATGGGATCTAGAATCCATGGGGGATTCACTAGATGAGACCATAGATATGGGAACCAAGCTTGACGAGGCCAGAATGGGGCAATGAGGATTATTCTGCTCCCCAACCATCTGGCTTTCTGTAAAAACTTTAGCATCAGGGGCAGAAGAGGGTAAGCATAAAGTAGACCGGGTGGCCAAACATGCACCAGAGCATCTCTGGGGGATTCCCCGGGTGGGGGAATTAGAGCAAAGTAGTCGCTGCACTTTGCGTTCAAAGGAGAGGCGAAAAGATCGCAACGAGGTTGACCCCATTTGGAGAAGATTTGCTTTGCTACTTTCGGATTCAGAGACCACTCGTACAGTGACAGGATGGATCGACTCAGTCTGTCCGCCAAAATGTTGGACCATCCCGGAATGTGCGTCGCTATGAGAAAGCGGTTGGTGGACATAGCCCATTCCCACACTCTCATGGCCTCCCGACAAAGTGGATAGGACCTGGTTCCCCCTTGTTTGTTGATATACCAGATGACCAACATGGTGTCTGTCTGGATCGCAATTATCCCCAAGGGAAGGAGGACTTGAAGTGCTTGCAATGCCAAAAGCACTGCTCTTATCTCTAGGGCATTGATATGCAATGAGGTCTCCGAATGGTTCCACGTGCCTTGGACGGTCCTGCCCAAGCTGTGCCCCCCCCCCACCCGAGGCGAGAGGTGTCCGTGGTCACCGTGGCTAGAGGAGGGGACACAGAGAAGGGGCACCCCTTCTGGAGGTCCTGGGACTGGAGCCACCATAAGAGGGCTTTCTTGCACACCCTGCTGAGAGGAACGGGGAAGCTCAGGGGATGTAGCAGCAAGGACCACTGGACTTGTAAGGTCCATTGAAGAACTCTCATGTTTAAGCGCGCCATGGGTAGTAGGATGATGGTTGCCACCATTGAGCCTAGAGCCCTCAGAACTAATTCCGCAGGGGGAGCTGGGGATTGTAGAAGGGCCAATACATGGAGTTTCAGAGTTCGTAGCCGGTCCAGAGTCAAGAAGGCTAGAAGCTGGTTGGTGTTCAATCTGGCTCCGATGAAATCTAGGATTTCAGTTGGAAGAAGGGAAGATTTTCCGATGTTGATCGTGATCCCCAGCCGGGGAGCTAGATGGAGAAAATAATCCCTGGCAGTGCAAAGTAGATGCCTGGTGGGGGCAGTTAGGAGCCAGTCGTCCAGGTACGGAAAGACCTGAATTCCCTGGAGTCTCAGGTGGGCCGCTGGAACAGTTAACACTTTGGTGAACACCCTGGGGGCTGTGGTGAGACCAAAGGGAAGGACCCTGAATTGGTAATGGCTGGCTCCCAGCCAGAAGCAGAGAAACCTCCTGGATCGTCTGTCCATCAAAATGTGGTAGTACGCATCCTTGAGGTATATGGAGCACATCCAGTCGTTCTCCTGCAGAAGGGAGAGAATGGATTGAAGAGTGACCATCCGGAACTTTTCTTTGGCTACTGACAGGTTCAGGAAGGACAGGTTGAGGATTGGTCTTAGGTCCCCTGTCTTTTTTGGCACCAAGAAGAACCTGGAGTAAAAGCCTGATCCGGACTGGTCTGGGGGGACATGCTGGATTGCTCTTTTTTTCTAGCAGCCGGAGTATTTCCTCGGCTGCCGCCTCCCTTTGATTGGGTGGGGCATTGGGGTGGCTTCGAGGACTGAGAGGGGGATTGAGAAAAGGGATCTTGTAGCCTCTAGATATGATCTGAAGCACCCAGCGATCTGTTGTAATGGACTCCCAAGCTGCCAGGTGCCTCGAGAAACGCCCCTCGACTGCCTCCAGAGTGGAGCAGTTGAGTAACCCCTCAGGGTTGCTGCGTGGGCCGATCAGCGAAAGGTTCTCTGGACCCAAAGTTCTTTGGGCCCCCTCTACCTCTAGGGCGGCGTCCACCCTGTCCTCCTCTGCCTCTAAAGGACGAGGGGTCCAGAGTGAAACGGGACTGTTGAGACTTCCGGAACCACATCTTCTTCTGTCCCTTTTGGTTCCTGGAGAAGGACCTCTGGGGAGCAGAGAAATGGACTCTGGCAGACGTCTTCCCATCTTTTTCGCTCTGGACCAGTGTGTCGCGTATGGTCTTGCCAAAAAGGACAGAACCATCAAACGGGGCATTTGCGAACGACGCCTTAAAGGGTTCTGCAAAATCACAATGATGGAGCCACGCCTGTCGCCATAGGACAACGCCCGCTCTGCTAGCTCTAGCGACTCCTTCCATGGCATGGGATAGTAGCCGCATAGAGGTATTGGAGATAGATTTGAGAGCGGCCATTTGGGTAGAGTACACTTTCTTGTCCTCCGCCGACATGGACTCTGGGGGCGACCCAGCGTATTCTTTGATAAGATCCCGCTGGAGCCGTATCATGTGTGCCATATAATTCAGCGACCTCACAGAAAAGGTGGCTGAAGCGAACACCTGCTTCCCCAGACAGTCCATCGTCCGAGACTCCTTGTCTGGAGGATGGACCAAGGAACTCTCCTGGGCTAGTTCCCTTTTGGTGGCAGCCACCACCAACATGGCATTTACCGGTGCTCCCTTGCTCCAACATGACCTGTCTGAAGGGGGGCTGCGAATTTTGTCCGGCCTCTTTGGAATGGGTTAAACAGTGTCCAGTTCCTTCCATGCCCTGGTAGTAATCAGGTCTACCAGGGGATCAGCGGGAAGGGACACCCAAGAGGTAGACGGGCCTGCTTCAAACGCCTCCAGAAACACAGACTCGTCAGTGGAAGGTTTTGGGGCAGACCACCCCCCTCTGATCCGAAGCATCTCCATGATGTCTCCGAAGGAGACGTCTTCAAGGGGTGACCTTGGGGAACCTTCCCCTTCCTCCAAGTATGTGTCCTCTGTCAAGGACTCAGGGGAGTCCAAGTGCCTCCTCTTGCACTTGCGTTTGTGAGGGACCTCCTCGGGGGGACTGTCCAAAGAGGCCACACCAACCACATCCTGTTCTAGCAAGGGAACTATCTGGGACGTCTGAGCAGGCTGTCCCTGGGGCCAGGTGATGGAAGGCGGACCCGTCTGAGAGGGAGTGCAGGGTGGAGCCATAGCTGAAGCCGGGGGCCTGGAATCCCTCAACAAAACCCTCTCCATGACATCAAACGCCGAAGGAGAGCTGCTCTCCCTAGGATCCGAGAGCAGACCCTCCCACGGATCCGACATGCGGATCGGAGCCGGCGCCGACGTGGTCGGATCCAAAGCCATACTGACACCTCCGGATCTGAAGCTCAGCTCTCGGCTCTGAGAGCTCGGATCCGAAGAAAATGGACCCGACAGACTTGAAGGTGCCATCAGCACCAAAGTACCAGATACTATCGGCGCCGACAGTTCCCCGGCTCTGACGCTACCCGGCTCCGAAGGCTCCGAACCCCAGTAGTGGGTCGGAGAAGGAGCAATCTTGGTGAAAAAGGGGGTCGAGCTCCCCCCCAGAGGGGGGGGGGCAGGAGCACTCCCATCTGCAGCTGGGCCTGGAGAAACCTACACATCATCCGGTCCAAGTCTGCATCGGACATACTCCGGGTAGACCTTGATAAGACCACCGAGGCAGGCCGGGAGTGCCGCCTCAATGACCTCGAAGGCGACAGGGTCTCCTCCTCCTCCGGCCCCGGCAAAAAGTGGGGAGATTGGAGCCGGGAAGGAGAAGACTCGGAGGCCCTAGGAGGAGAAACCCGTTTGGTTGGCAGGGCCGATGCAGAAGCTTCGGCCCGCCGCTTGTGGTGCTTTTCCCGGCGTTTCTCCTTTCTGGCTTCCCTCTCCTCTTGGCCCAAGGTGGGAGGTTGAGTCCCGGCCAGGGGAAGGGGAATAGCAGGTGGCGCTGCCACAGCCACAGCAGGTGCTACGGAGGGACTGGAGGACAAAGCCGGTTCCGGGGGCAGAAGTCCCGCCAGAATCAGCTTTGACCTCCGGTCCTTGAGGGCCCTGGGGTTGAACGCTGCACAAATAGTGCAGCTGGTGGACATGTTCAACCCCAAGGCATAAAACGCACTGAGTGTGGCCATCCGCTGGGGACAGCTTATGGCCACACTCGATACATTTTGAAAAGAATGTTTTGGGTGCCTCCGCCATACCTACAAAGAAAACAACACACTCGCTAGGCCCCAAAACCACACACCCTAATACGTACACGAGGGGGAGGGAATAACACTAAAAAGGATAACTAAACACTAGAAAAGAAAAACGTTAATGCTACTGGGGAACTATGCTAACTCACACACACACAAAAATTTGTTTAAACTAAGAAAAAAGGAGATTTTTTTTCTCACAAATCTAACAACCACCACGCCTGGAAGCTCGATCAAGCTGCTGAGAGAACCGCAGCAAACTAGATCTGAGGTCAGGAAAGGATAGCAGGGGATTATGGGTAAGGGAAGGAGCTTGGAGCTCGGATCTTAGCTGTTGGAAGCTGCCGGCTCGGATCTGATATGGATCCAATAACCCATAGGTTGATGGACAAATGAAGTTAACTAATTCAGATCTGTAGTTTCGGGGCTGACTGTCTGGTGTAAGCAGATAAGTACAGGATGTGTGAGTTGCCTGGCATCAATTTTAATATATGTATGTGAGCAGGAGTAAGGTGTCTGTCCATTGGTCCCTAAGTTGTCAGTGAATGTGCTATACACTGTATCTTAGCCAAAGCCAGGGCATACAGAGCATGGCTACATCTGCCTATAAGACATCAGCAAGGGGTTCCTCCTCTGAGTCCTGCGATTGTGGCTGTGGTGACCTAGGCACTGGTGGTAAACAGTGTATTCCTTTACTTTGCTGATCCCGCTGCAGCTGTTTCCACAGTATCAGACTGTGCAGCATAGCACATACTGTGACTATTTGTGCACATGTGGTTGCAGTATAGTGCAGGGCTTCACCAGATATATCTAGGTACTGGAACCATGACTTCAGAAGCCCAAACACATGGCCTGTGATGTTTCTAGTTTGTGCATGTGCCTCATTACGGTGTTGTTCTGTGGCTGTGTGTGCATTTCTGATGGGTGTCATCATTCACAGTTCCAGGGCATAATCAGCATCCTCCAGTAAATGGCCCTGTGGGATGTCCCCCCTAGCAAACATCTGGTACAGCTGTGATGTGTGCCAGATATGGGAGTCGTGAAAACTGCCAGGGTTGCCAGCACACACATTCATGATAATCCCCTGGGCATTGCACACGACTTGGCAGTTGATGGAGTGGTATCCCTTTCAGTTAACCTAGATTCTACCCTGGTCATCATGTGGTTCCTTGATGTGTACACGAGTGCAATCTATGGCACCCAGTACTTCAGGATAGTGTGCTACATGGCAGAAGTGTTGCAGAATGCTGGCTCTCACCTCGTGGAAAGGGGAAAAGATATGTACTCATTGGTATGTGAAAGCATAGCATCCAGGAATTGGTGGAGTATCCAGGATGAAGATGCCTGTGACACCCCCATCATGTCCCCCTCTGGTCTTTAAAAAGTACCTGTAGCTAGTATACTAAGGGCTACACATACCTTTGCTTCCACTGGGATGAGTTCCCTGTTAACTCTGGCTATGAGATGAGGGTGGCAGAGCTCACTGAATTATTGCAATATGTCCCTGTCCATAATGTCACACTTTACAATCTCCAGCTCATGTAGCTCCAGGAAGATTACCCTGGGCCTGAACACTCTTCACCTTAAACTAGGCCTATTGTCAGCAGCACCAGCAACACTGACTTCAGCATCTAGCAAATACACATGTAGAATAGCTGCAGCAGTCCCTAGCATTATCTCAGTTAAAATTTTCAAGTCTCTACTCTAATGGCTCATATTGAGGGAAAATCAGAATGTAGGGTGTACACATCCTTTTTACTATAGGTCCACCACATGGGATGGGCTAATTATGATGCAGTTCACCTGCCTAGGATATAACTGACATGATTTCAAGCCGATGTGGTGCTATGAGCAGCATCCCGCAGAGTAGTTTATACAAAAGTATATATTCATAATTGAATATATCCACTTTTAATTGATAGCTGGCTACATCATTGTGACTTCGGTGGTCTGTTCGCATAAATACACTAAGCTAAGCAGCATGCCGTGCAAACACATGCACTGAGCACTACAAAAATCCTAAAAGTAACATGACACATACACACCCCCCGCTGTCATTCATATCCAGTGGGAATATCAACACCGTGTAGGAGCCTGCATGAAGTGCATTATGTGGACATGGTTGCTCCTTTTAGCAATTCAGAAAATGCACCTCCTTTGCATACATATTCGTGTTGACAGCCTGGAAACCACATGGTTCATAGCCATGTAAGCTGGGTAACAGCATGAATGCATCCTTGTACAGACCCGATGCAAAGTCCTACAGTATATTTGTCTAAACTACATTATACATGTTATTTTACAATTTTTTTTTAATTTTTCTGTTAAGCATGTTTGTGCAATATGGTGCATATTGCAAGCATGTGGAAACTATTTAAAAAAAAATTAATAATTTTGCATCTTCCCTGCCTTTTTCAGACATCCACAATGTATGTTTTTCACATTTATGTATGTGATCTAAACTTTTCAGGGGAGTTATGTCCATATTTGTGGACTTTTACATCACCTATTTTCTGTGTAGACTTCTGTATGCGGAAAATTTCTGCGTACACTATGAACACGGACACAGAGTCTACATGGATGACTTTCAGCTTGTTGGATCGTTTCACCTGGCTAATGTGCATGAGATTAACCTGCTTAAGTGGAAATTTGCATTGCACAAAATGTTCCTTATTTCCGTGTGCTTGCGCACCACTAAGCAACGTTTACTGAATCTAAAAATATTCATGCTCATGTATGCATCACGGCATGATAAATACACGGAAAAAAATTGTGTAGGCTTTACTGAATTCCTCCCATTGTCTAATTTGTAATACATAACAAAGGTATGAGTCTTTGACCAAGTGGCCGCAGTGCAGATATCGTCAATGGAAGTTCTTGAGGAAAAGACAAATGAGATACCCATAGATCTAGTGCAGTGAGCTCTAGGAGGACGAAGCAACTCCAGACCTTTTTGAGAATAAATCAGTGAAATACAGTAGGTGATCCACTTGGCTAGAGTAATTTTGGAATGGGAAAAGAACACAAAAAAAAAACAGATTAGACTTATTGTACTCTTTTATTTTGTGAAGATAAAAACATAATTGCCTGTGAACATCAAGCAGATGCAGCATATATTCACCTTGTTTAGTAAAGTTGGAGAAGAAAACTGGTAATTGAATGGACTGGTTAATGCTAGTTTCAGTAGCCACTTTAGGCAGAAAGGAAAGGTTGGTGCAGAGAGACACCCTATCCTTATGGAAAATAATTGTAAGGAGGCCTACCCGATAAGGCCTGGAGCTCAGAAATTCTTTCTGCTGAAGTGATAGTTTCTAAAAATATTGATCTGATATTGTCAGTTTTTCATCTCGTCCTCACATATTGGTCCTGATCCGATCTATTGGATCCACCTCAGCTGTTACTAAGCTCATGGAAACCAAACAAAAAGGTCTTACATACCTCCCCTTACCCACAATGCATTACTCCCTGTCACCTCAGATCTTGTGTGCCTGTTAGCGAAGACGTGGTCTGATCATCAAGCTCTTGGATTGTCAGGTTTTACTGTTAAAGAACTTTTTCTATATCTTTCTATTTTCTTTTATTTTTAGCGTTCAACCTTTTTCTATCTCCCCTTTGCCTCTGATAACCCTTTTCTACAGTAACCACTGTTTTATTAGGGTGCTTTCACTCTCTCTCTCCTTCTATTTCCCTTTTTTCCTGCTAGTAGCCATTTTTTAGTAGGTTATTCCCCTCTTTATATATATATATATATATATATATATATATAGATAGCCTTCCAATTAGCTTTCCTTCATGTGTTTGTTAATGAACGAGTGTGAGTTATTTCTCTGTTCTCAAGCCAGCAGCTTTCAAAAATGCACAAAATGCAGTCACAGAATCCCTTCAGTGACTCACACTCCCCATGTGTTTATTGTCTAGGGCCTTCCATCTACAAGAAAAATGCGCCATTTGTCATTCCTTCAACCACAGAGCTTTGGTTGAAAGGAAGAATAAGCTCATTTCAAGGGGCATGCTGCCATCTGCTTTTGAAGAGGCCATTTCTAGTAGTCCATCTAAATTTGTGACCTCTTTCAAATCCAAGTTGGCTCATTTGAGCCCTGCTTCTTCCCTTTCCTCCAAAAGTGGTGACAAAGGAAAGAAGAGGGCTTTTTCAGCTCCGACAGAACCTTTGGAACTGAAAACTAAGACTTCAAAATCTTCCATGTCTGTGGAATCTGTGACTTGATTTGAGCCTTCGTCGCCTATCACTTTTAGGTTGGATCCAGCTTCTTCGGCTCTGAGTCTATCAAGTAAGGACAGATTGGATCCGTTGATGCTGTATCTGACAACAAGCCCTTTTAAGCTGATTATGACACTTCCCAGGACTCGGTACTCACCGATATTTGATCCTGTTCCTTTGAGGGTACTGCCTTCATTCTTAAGTAGACCTAAATACCCATCAGCATCCTCTTCTTGTTCAACCAGGAACCTTACTGAAGAAGATGTGGAATGGATGGTACAGAAGATCTTGTGGGCACAGGGCATCACTAAGTCCCCTTCGGCCTCGACCCATGTGATACACGCCATGTACTCTCCCACTTCCTCCTCCTCCAACTTCAGGGCAAGCTTCAGAGTCGTCAGATCTGATACACCCGGTGCCTTTCAGCTCTGATTTGAAGATGTCTCTTTCCTCAGACCAGACCTTTGCTCAGAACTCTTCTGCCTTTTCAGAGCTGGAGAGTTCTCTGAACTGCAGTGAACCTCATGAACCATTAGTGTGCTCGACTTCCAAGCCTTTGGAGCAGTTGATGCATCTAGGGTCTTCTGTACAGGTGAGCTCGGCTCCGGCTTCTACCCCAGGTAAGCTGTCTTCTGGACTGGAGGGAACCTAGTCCCAAAAACGTTGCTTGTCAGAGCTGGAGTCCTCCTCCACTGAGTAGCAGTCAGCCTTTGGGGCTCTGGAGAGGGCTATAGCTGACACTACATCTAGAAGGTCCCCTGCCCCCTCAGATCCTCAATGTCATCAAGGTAACCTGTGTTGTTCTTCTGACCAGGATGTTCCATATGGACAGTGGGACCTGAGGTGCCAGGATACCCATTGGGGTACTCCTGCCTCTACTGATACCTCCCCAGAGTACTCCACTATGGAGGTCCCTCAGAACAGACTTTGGAAGAGGAAGCATTTGGTCTCCATGGTGTAGTCGGTCATGGAAGACACCAACCTCAATGAGGGAGAAGGATCCCCACTGTCACCTCCTAAGGATGTTTCCTTTGGGGAGATTCTAGATATCCTGAAACAGAGAGGTGGCTGGCAGTCCAGTAATCCTTTACCTGAGGAGTCGGTGTACCTGGTGGCCTTTGGCTCCCAACCATCTATCTCCTGGGTGACTCTGCCCATGGAAGAACTCATAGGTTTGATCTCTTTCCAGGTGTGGGAGACCTCAGATTCCATCAAACCTATTCTCTGGAGACTGAGCAAAATAACTACTGCTCCCTCTGACAAAGGCTTTTTGGACAAAAGGGGTTGCAGTAGATGGTCATGGCAGCAGTGACCAAGAAGGAACTTTCAGAGGAGAGTTCCACTCTTCATCCTCCGAATAAGGATTCCAGGATGATGGATAAATGCCAAAAGCGAGTTTTCTCTTCAGCAACTTTTGCCTTGCGATCGATTAACTACCTTTCCCATTTCACCAGGTTGCAAAGGGATCTGATTAAGGAGCTGTCAGATGCCCTTGAAGGAGCAGTAGCTGAGGGGGCATGAGAAAAGAAAGCTTCCTAGTTAGTGACCCTACACTCTGTAGCTAACTCTTCCACGAGGCTCATTGCACATGCATCCAAAGGAAGGCGTAGAGTGGCAGATTCCGTCATTTCTAGGAGGAGGCATGCCTGGATGCTCCTATGCAATTTTGCAGAGTCTTTTAAGTCTTCATTTGTCAATGCTCTGTTCGACTGCACATCCTTTTTTGGTCCCAAGGTTAAAGATACACTATCCAGGTGTGAGAAAGAAGGTAAGACCCTTTTTGCCATGGGCATACATTTTTCTGCTTCTAAGAGATCCTACCCTAAAGGTCAGAGAGATGGAGGAAAAATGTGGTTCAAGAAGTCTCAGGGGTCTTACCAGGACACACATATGGAGATTTTTCCCCCAGAGGCAGGGGGGAGAACAATAATGGAAGACGCCACCCTCACAGCACAGGAGGAGGCCCACAGAGCCAAGAATCCTGAGAGTCTTTCTTTAGGAAACCCTTTCAATGTTCCTGAAAGGGGGCCCAATAGGAGGCAATTAGGGGGTTGACTATCCCTGCACTGGAGAGCCTGGCAAAAGATAACTTCCAGTTTGTGGGTGCAGAGGATAATATGCAGGGGTTACCAAATTCCCTTCTCTCAACAACTCCCCCAAACAGAAAAATCCCAGACATTCCACCCAGGCAAAGGGATCAAGCAGTTATTCAAATTTAAAAACTGCTGGGAAAAAGAGTCATTCAAGAGGTCCCCCGAGAGCAGAGAGGATTCAGAACTTACTCAAGGCTCTTTTTGGCTCAAAAGAAAATAGGTGACTGGAGACCAGTTCTGAATCTCAACAGATTAAACAAGTCAGTTCAACGTTGCAAGTTCCGAATGGTCACGGTGCAATCCATACTTCCTTTCCTGGAGCAGGACAATTGGATGTGCTCTATAGATATTCAGGATGTGTACTACCATATAAAAATGGACAGATGCTCTAGAAGATATCTACGCTTCTGGTTGGGAGCCAGTCATTACCAGTTCAGAGCGCTACCCTTTGGTCTCACTACTGCTCCCAGAGTGTTCACCAAATGCATAGCAGTTGTTGCGGCTCACCTGATATGACAAGGATTTCTGGTGTTTCCTTATTTAGTTGACTGGCTCATATTACCCCCCCCCCCCCCCCGACCAGGCATGTAGATATCCATGCAAGAGAGACTCTATTCTTCAAATCTGTCCAGAACTAGGCATAACAATAAATTACCAAAAATCACACATAGACCCTTCTCAAACACTAGATAGAGTTCATAGGAACACTATGGATACTACTCAAATGATTGCGAAACTTCCCTCCTCCAGATTGTTAAAAATCAGGCAACAAACGCATAGATTAATCCAAAACAAGAAGGAAGCTGCTCGACATGTTCTACAGGCATTAGGATCAATGGCGGTGGCAAGAATGTGTTAGTTCCCTTAGCCAGATTTCACATGGGGATACTTCAATGGCTTCTAGCTGCCCAGTAGTCAGATATCCACCAACCAGTGTCTCACCAAATCCTCATAACAGACACATACAAAAGGTCCCTTTCATGGTGGATTAATTCAGCACAGTTGATGCAAGGTCGACCCTTTGTTTCCCCCTCAGCTACAGGCCATGGTGCTCACAGATGCTTCCCAGATAGGGTGGAGGGCATTATCTGGGGAAGACAGTACAAGGATCCTGGTCTGAAGGCGAGGTCGTTCTGCACATAAACAACCTGGAGATGAGGGCAGTGCTTCTAGCACTGCAGGCATTTCAGACTGTTCTTCCTCCAGGAACAGTGGCGATTTAGTAAGACAGCATGTCAGTGGTCTGGTACATAAACAAGCAAGGAGGAACCAGATCAGGTCTATATTAGAACACTGAAGTTTCAAAACTTCGAATGTTCTAATATCGACCCCTATTCAGCGAAAGCTGAAAATATCGAAGCAACAGAAAACCAAATTTTTTCCTAGTGAAAGAATTCGGTTGTCCGTTTCTGTTGCTTTGTTATTTTCAGCGCTGTGGTGGAAAGTTACGGGTCGGGTTCAGGTAAGTGTGCGATTGAGTGCGGGTTAGATTAGTTAGGGTTAGGGAGCGGGTTAGGTATGTGTGCGATTGTGTGGACGTTAGGGCGCGGGTTAGGTATGTGTAAAACTGTGTGGGCGTGAGGCTTAGGGCGGGTTATGTGAGTTAGGGTTAGCGCGCGGGTCAGGTAAGTGTGCGATTGTGTGGACGTGAGGGTTAGGGCGGGGTAGGTGAGTTAGGGTTAGGGCACGGGTGAGGTGAGTGTGCGATAGTGACAGACCTTAGGGTTAGGGTTTGGGTTAAGGTAAGTGGATAGTTAGTGGTGTGTGTATAGTTTAGTGTAGGGTTAGGTGTAAGATTTTAGGTGTATGTGTGTGGATTGCTGTTTGTTTGGTGTGCTTGTGTTGTGCGTATGTGTTTTGAAACAGCAAATTTTTTCCCTAGGAAAAAATTCGCTGTTTTGTATGTTCGATGTTTTAAGCTTTCGCTGAATAGGGGTCAATATTCAAACATTCAAAGTTTTGAAACTTCGATGTTCTAATATAGACCCACCAGATCATACCCTCTGTACTGAGAAGTGCTCAGAGTGTGGCAACAGGTGATCGCATCCAGCCGCTTTCTTACAGCAACGTACATTCTGGGAAAGTCTAAAGTGACAGCAGACAAGTTGAGCAGATCCATTCTCATGCCTCACAAGTGGTCCCTCAACCAGGCAGTAGTGGATACATTTTCCACAGATGGGGCCAGTCTTGCTGCAACCTCTTTGCATCTCCCCTAAACAACAAATGCAGCAGCAACTTCGCTCTAATCCCCCCACTGGGGGAGTCCCCGAGGGATGCTCTGATACACAATTGGCCTCCTGGTCTATTGTACACCACCCCCATTCCCTTGATTCCCAAATTCCTTCAGAAAGTGAACAGGTTGAAGAAAACTGTAATCCTCATTGCCCCATACTGGCCTTGACAAATCTGGTTTCCCTTCCTCTGGCCTTGTCTACAGCAGGAACCCTGGATTCTCAAACCTATTCTGGACCTTCTGTCACACCCAACAGGAATGATTCATCCCAACCTTCCCAACCTCAAACTGATGACTTGGTTCCTCCAATTTCATTGACTGCCAGAAAACCTATGCTCTCCTCTCCGGTCTGTCATTTTTTGGATGTCCTCCCATAAATCATCCACTCAAAAACTTTATTGGAGAAAATGGAAGAGGTTTGCAAATTGGGCTCAAAAACATAATATAGATCACCTTGCAGCACCTATTCACTCTGTTCTAGAATTTTTAGCCCACCTTTTTAATAATGGAGCAGCTGCCTCTACAATTAAGGTAC
This sequence comes from Protopterus annectens, assembly GCF_019279795.1. NCBI lineage: Eukaryota > Metazoa > Chordata > Ceratodontiformes > Protopteridae > Protopterus > Protopterus annectens. The sequence continues at coordinate 963,093,468 of NC_056746.1, forward strand.
AATTAGCAGCCATTTCAGATTTTCACATTGGGAAGGGTAATTTATCTCTCATTTCCCACAAACTTTGCAAAGCCTTCTTAAAAGGGAATCTATTGTTAAGGCCTCCTCAAAAGGATCCCTCTCCTCCATGGGACCTTAATTTGGTACTACGTCTAATTGTTCAGCTCCCATTTGAACCTGCAGTGACTTGTGATGTTAAGTTTCTATCTTGGAAAATATTCTTCTAGTGGCTATTACATCTGCAAGACCAGTATCAGAAATGAAGGATCTATTCTCCCACTCTCCATACTTAATTTTTCATAAAGACAGAATCTCTGTGTACCGACCCCTATTTCTGCATTAAGCTGTCTCACAAACAAATATTAATGAGCCCATACATTTGTCTGTTTTCTTTCCTAACTTCAGCAACAAAGGTGACTATGTTCTGCATTTGTTGGATATCCACAGACAGTTACATTTCTGTTTGCATAGAACTAAAGAGTTTCAGAAAGTAAGTCATTTACTGACTTTGCAGGCCCTAGGAAAGGCCTACCAGTATCCAAGGTTACCTTATCAAAATGGCTCTCTGACTGAATTTCTTTTATTTACACCACAAAAGGTATAAATCCTTCCAAACCTATTTGAGCTGACTCAACCAGGGCCATGATCAGATCTGCAGTCTTTCAGACTAATGCCTCCATGGATGAGATTTGTGCAGCGGCCACATGGGCCAATCATCATACTTTAATCACTCATTACAAGTTGGATTTGGTCTCCGGGGTGGGTTCTGAGAAACATCCTCCCATGAGTCTGGCGGGATAAAGGAAGCTGGGTATTCTGTCCCATATGCGAGACTGAGATAAAAAACTGACAATATAAGATAAAGAAGTTATGTAGTCACCATAATGCTCCAGCTGTATTGTTGATTTTTCAACTCTCCTCACATCCCCTCCCTCCAGCCCCCTACCTTTGGTTTTTCTGACTGAATGGGAAGCAACATTTCAGGGCATTTTTATTACCTCTAATACTACAGAAGTTGTTTCCTTAAAAATTTTCAGACTTAAGTTCACTTCCTGTGCTTTATGGGGATAATTCCAGCAAACAAGATCCGAGGTGACAGGGAAAGATGCATTGTGGATAAGGAGCAGTATCCAAGTGCTTTTTTGGTTGTCATGAGTAATGGCCGAGTTGGACCCAGTACATCGGATCTGGACCCATATGTGAGGAGAGACGAAAAATCGACAATACAGATGGAACGTTATGGTAAGTACATAACTTTAATTTTTCCAAGAAAGAAATTTCATATGGCATTTGTCTGCCATTTCAAAGGGATTCTGAGTTAAACCTTGAAGAAACACCATCAAATCCCAAGCAGAGGAGGGATCCTTTATTGGAGGTCTAAAGTGAAAGATTCCCTTTGTGAAAGCCTTGCATAATCTGGAAGATGCCAGGGATAATGAGTATCCATGGAGGATATTTCAAGTGAGACCAGAGAAATGGGAACCATATCTGTCGAGGCCAGAAGGACTAATGAGGATGACTGTGCTCTTCAGCCTGCTTGCTTTCTGAAAAAACTTTGGGATCAGTGAATGAGGGAAGTAAGCATAGAGGAGACCAGGGGGCCAATTGTGAATCACAACAACCCTTGGTGACTTCCCTGGAGGGGGGATCGGAGCGAAGTACTTGCTGCACTTGTTGTTGAGGGGAAAGGCAAATAGGTCGCAGCAAGGCTGGCCCCAGTGGCTGAAGATCATATTCGCTACTGTTTGATTGAGAGATCACTCGTGAGGAATCAGGATGAACCTGTTGAGTCTGTCTGCCAGTGCATTGGTTTTCACCAGTATGTGCACTGTAGTAAGAAAGTCTGAAGAGATCACCCATTCCCTGACCCTCATGGCCTCTTGCACAACAGGTAGGAATGGGTTCGTTCTTGTTTGTTTGGATTCACTAGACAATCTTGAAATACAGAAATCTCGAATTTCAGTATTTCGAGACTGAATAGTCGAACACCCACATACCTGAACACCCCAAACCACGAATAGCACAATCGCGACCACACACACACACACACACACACACACACACACACACACACACACACACACACACACACACCTACCCTATCTATAAGCATGGGGGCAAGTCCCCCTGCACCCCCTACTTATATATACTAATTCCAAGGTTGCACTAAACACACAAACACACAAAAAACACCACTACACACACACACACACACACACACACACACACACACACACACACACACACACACACACACACAAACACACACTAAAATCCTTAGTCAATACCCTTACACAAACACCAGTTACCTGAAACCCCAGATAAATCCACAAACCGCACCGCACATCACAAACGCGACACCACGACAGCAGATTTGACATTTCCACATTCGACATAGTGCAGTTTCGTGTACCTGCACTTTCGCCTATTCAGTCTCGAATTACTGCAATTCAACATTTCAGTACTTTGAGATTCTTTAGTGTATCCGTCTATTTATGTACCAGACTACTGAGATGATGTCCATATGGACTGCAATAATCCCTAGAGGGAGAACGTCCTGAAAAGCTTGCAATATCAGGAGGACTGCTCTCATCTCTAACACATTGATATGCAACTTGGTCTCCGAAGGGGACCAAGTACCTTGGATCATCTTTCCCATGACATGGCCCCCACTAAAGTTGGGAAGTGCCCGTGGTCAGATTAGTTACGGGAGGAGAGAATGATCTGCCCAGAAAAAGGTTGTCTGACTGGATCCACCAGCAAACACATCATTTGAAAAATGGAGTGAGTTTTATGGGAAATCATAGGGGTTTGTAAAGAATGGACCACTGAACCACCAGTGTTCACTGAAGGAGTCGTGTAAAGAATCTTGCTAGAGGGAGTAGAAGAATGGCAGCTGACACTGACCCAAGAGTTTGTAACAGTAGTTTTGCTGGAGGGGCCAGAGGAGACAGTAAGTGCTGCATCTGATTTCTCAATGATGTGATACGGTGAAGAGATAATGATGCCACCTGAGTCATCATATCCAATTGAGTTCCTATAAATTCCAGAGTCTGTACAGGAGTCAGCTTCGATTTGTCAAGGTTTATTGCAATGCCTAGGGAATTGGAGATCTGAAGCAAGTAATTCCTGGCTAGTAAAAGTTGATGCCTGGTTAGGGCAGTGAGAAGCCAATTGTCGAGTTAGGGAAATACCTGGAATCCATTGAGTCTCAAGTGAGCTGCCATGACTGCCATGCATTTGGTGAATACCCTGGATGCTGTGGTGAGTCCAAAGGGCAGTGAAATTCTAGTAACTGGGTCCCAGACAAAAGCACAGGTGTCTCCTGGAGTACCTATTCTGATGTGATTGTATGCACCCTGGAGATCTATAAAGCATATCAAATCATCCGTGCACAAAAGAGGCAGGATGGATTGAACTTTAACCATTCGGAACTTTGACTTCTTTACATACAGATTCAAATTGCTTAGATCCAAAATTGGTCTCAGGTCCTCTGTTTTCTTTGGTACTAAAAAGAAGCGGGAGTAAGTTCTGAATCTATCTATTCGGATGGGACCTCCTGGATGACTCTTTTTGTAGCAGCTTTTGCATTTCTTGAGCTGTGAATTCTCTCTGACTGGGTGGAACTTTGGGGAGTTTCTTCTTTTGGAGGTGGAAGGGAAAAGAGCATATAGTAACCTCTGGATATGACTCTTAGCATCCATGCATTTCTTGTTATATTTGTCCAGGTGTCCAGGTGTAAGGAAAGTTGACCCCTGACTGCCTCCAGAGATGTGCAGTCGGGCAACGCTTCAGGAGCACTGACAGGACCTATCAGAGAAGAAGTCTCTGAAGCCTTGATTTTGCGGACCCCCTCTGCCTCTAGAGAGATGTCTCCCACTGAAACCTCCTCCTCTGCCTCTGGAGGAAGTATCCCTGTGCCAGTCCTGAAAAGATCCCTGAGATTTCCAGAACCACATTTTCTTACCTCTTCACTAGAGAATAAAAGTTGAGAGGTAGAAAACTTGATTCCAATGGCAGACAGGGTCTTTCCCTCCTGCTCAGTGCAGTGATTGTGTCTTTCAATGATGGCCTGAACAAGGAGGAGCCATCAAAGGGGGCATTAAGAAAAGATAGTTTGAAGGGTTCTGTAAAGTAACATGGCCACATCCAGGGAAGTCGCTTAATGGTTATGCCTTTACCGGCTGCTCATGAGGTACTTTCCATTGTATGGGAGATCAGCTTCAATGATAACTTGACAACAGATGAATCAGTAGCCAGTTGTGGAAAAGCCTTCTTGAGATCCTCTGCCAACATGGTCTCAGCAAGAGAGTTTGAAAGCCCCTTGATCAAATGTCTCTGTAAAAGAGTAATACACCAGGTAATTTAACAATCTCAGTGTGAATGTGACTGAGGCGTAAATGTGCTTTCCAAATTTGTCCATCGCTCTGGACTCCGTTTGGTGGATGAACAGAGGAGTTTTGCTTGGCTAGCTCCTTCTTAGTGGCTGCTGCCAAAACTATGGCATCAATGACATCCTCTCTTGGTCCAGTGGGGTTTGTCTGAAGGAGGTGCCAAGAATTTTTCCTGGCACTTGGGGATGGGTTCGAGAGTGTCCGGTTCCTTCCAAGCCTGGCAGGAAACTAGATCAATAAGTTCATCAGCCTGGGGGGGGGGGGGTCACACAAGACATAGATGGGCCAGCCCCAAACGCCTCCAGGAACATTGATTCTTCAGTAGAAGGAGCTCAGGAAGACCAGCCACCCTTTTGTCTAAGGATTTCCAAGATGTCCCCATAGGAGACATCAACAGGTGGCAATCAGGGGGATCCCTTCTCCCTCATCAAAAACAGTGTCTTCTTAGACAGACTCCATAGGGGAGTCTATGTGCCTCCTCTTACAAATTTTCTTCCAGGGAACCTCTTCCACAGGGTGTTCAGGAGAGGTATCAGAAGAAGGGGTGAATCCCTCTGGGGAATCTGTTTGAAGGCTTCCCTGAGCTGGCTGACCATGAGGAGCAGAAATGATGGACTCAGAGCTCAGACCCAAAGACGGGCGGGAAATAGGATCTGAGACTAGACAGAAAATCTCTCTGTCCAAAGAGAAAACCTTTTCTACTACCTGGAAAGTTGACGGACTCGGAGAAACATCTCCCCACTTCCTCAGAGCTGAAGCAGCCGAAGAAGGAAGGCCGGGGCCAACCCCAGATTTGAGCCCTCCACAGAGAATTGGACCCAAGCTGTCCAGGGCTGATGTGCTGAGGAGGAGGAAAGCATCCCACAAGGTAGGAGCCGAACCAAAACCCTCAAGACCCGATGCTGACCTTTCGGATCCAAGACCTGCTCTGATACAAAGGTATTGGGGCAGGACTAGTCAGGGATACTGTCAAAGACAAGAAAGGGAGCTTTCTTGGATCTGAAGCTGAACTTCTAGGTGATAATGGACCCTGGGACTCAGATGCAAGTCTGATCAGAGAAGGAGATAGGACTGGCTGGGCAGGTGTGTTCATGGATCCAAGAGGGGACAGAGCTGGCAGAACCCCCATCTGGATCTGAACCCTAGGGAATCTCCACATCATTCTATCTATGTCTGCCTCTGTCAAAATCCTCAAAGACCTGGACAAAGCAGTGGATAGGGGCTGGGACTGCTTCTTCCAAGTCTCGAAAAACTGTGATGGCAGGACTGGAAAGATTGGTGTTAGCAAAAATTCAGGAGTGCGACCTCCACTTGTCGGATCCGTGGGCTTGAGATCCGAGAAGGAGGTTGATGGGCAAGAGAGCTAACAGCATGGGCTGCACCAGTTGGAGCCAAACAGTGCTGTAGATCCAAGGGTTGGTCAAACGTCTTTGAATCCAACTGTGTCGGATCTGAGAGTTTCTTCCACTTCTCAGTGGGTTCCGAAGAAGCCTTTGGAGATCTCAGAATGGGCCTTTTTCTAGAATTCGAGGTTAGCTGCGAAACATCAGAGGGGGTTTGTGCCCGAGAATCAGCTAGTAGCAGCCTTTTCAGAATCAGTTTGTTTCTCCTGTGTGCGAGCAGCCTGGGATTAAATGTTGAGCAAATAGTGCAAGGTGAATCCAGGTGGGCAGCTCCAAAACAATATACACACTACTTGTAGGCATCAAAATTGGGAATCTTATGCCCACAAGAAGTGCACTTTTTAAAACTATTTGTTTTTTCAGGTTTGTCAGGCTTCTCAGACATATCCGACAAGGAAGAGATAGCAGTAGCCCTGAAAAATGGGGTTAAAACAATCACAAAAAGCAAAACTGCGGAAGTTACACTAAACCTAACATTACTACCACTACTTTTTTAAACAAAAAATCTATATATCTATCTAAGGGATAAAACAGAATTATAGAAACTGCACAGGACCAAGTACCAAAACAGTACCAGAAAGGGAAGAGAACAATGAGAATAAAGAAAGTGCCCTAGCACCAGTAAAACAACCAGAGAGAGGAAGGAAAGTAGACAGAAGTTAATAGTACCAAATCAGATAGCTATAGGCAAGAAAAAAGGCAAAATAACACCCAAAAATGACTAGTTTACTGCCCGAGTTTGGATCACTCATCCTATCTCGATGGCGGCAAATGAGATCTAAGATGTTGGGGGTGGAATCTGGCATTATGGGAAGAGGGAGGAGCTTAAGTTTTGAATCCAAAGTCTGGTAGATGTGGCTGAGTCGGATCTGAGGGTCAGCTCCTAGTCCCATTTGTGAGGAAGAATGAAAAGGACAACAAATTTTGTGGGATACATTTGGGTTGTATAGCTAGACTGATAAAGGCCCCAGTGGTTACTAGCTTAGTATACACCAATGAACTTATGAACCTATTGAGAGAAAAATAAAGGATCAGCAAATTTATTTACTACACCTCAGATTTAGTGAGTGCTAAATACGAAGCGTGTTCAACACTGCAAAATCTGACAAAATGCCCAGTTTCACTCACTACTACTAAGTCAAAAGTTAAAAATATAACAAATTTGTTTTACTGTTATCAACTAATCTACAAAGGTTGGCCCTTGCTTGAGTACAACTTCACCATTCACAGTCCAGCTCAAATGTTTGTATAAAATCCTATTTTAGGAACATCCATTTGCCTGTACAAATGCGTGGTACGATGTAGCACACTGACTACATAAGCACACATACCATTTGAGCTCACAATGTTGCTCTCTACCACTTGCAAGCCTCTTCTAACAAAACAAGATACAAAGACACATATGTGAACCTACATTAACAAACAGGTAATATGAAAATATATACTTGCCTGAGTAACTATGACATTCAACAACAGAAGCTGGCAGAGGAAACACACGTCAACAGTGAAATGGACTTAAGGTGTTTTTGACCTATCAAAGACAGTCCTCCCACAGACTGACTGATCTTTTAAGAATGTATCTGTTCTATGTAAAACTGAGGACCTTCTTTAATGGGTCCTTAGCGGGGTGGAACCCCAAGCAATAACCACTCGGGTGGAAGGAGCCAGAGATTCATCCAAGGATAAAGCTCAGACAAAGACGTCCTGGACTACTGACTGCCCAAATGTGACACATCCTACCCAGAATCATGACCTTAGCCTGTAATGCTTAGTGAATCTGTTAAGACTAAGCCACAGTGGCAAAGGGATCTACAATGGATACATTCTCAAAGCAAGCATTGGATGCACAGTCTCCACTAGTAGAGTGTAGCATTTGCCAGCAGTGGTTAGCAACCTGATGGCAAAAATAAAAAAGAAGTTGGCAATCTACTTGGAAAATGAGTACTTGTCAGCTTAAGTTCTTTTCTCCATGAGCGACCCATCTTTCTAATCTCATCCATCCACTTCAAGTAACACTTGACTTGCAAATGTATGTCCAGGATTAAGAAAAAGGCACTCTCTACCTTTGTTTCCTACTGGACTAGTTATCTTCAAAACTGCCTCTGGAAAGAAATGCAAGTTGACCAACAGGGATACCTTGTCCAGGTGAAAGACCAGACATAATTCCCTAACATAAGGGTTTGATGTGCTGGGATCACACAGACAGAGGAGAGGGACACCAGGAAAATGATTTTCCAAGTGAAAAAAAAAAAAAAAAACTGTGAGATAGCAGGCTGATGGAAAAACCTCTCAGAAAAGATCATAGCCAAGGAAGTACAGGGGAGGAGGCCTAAAATGTAGGGTGGAGATTCAGCACATCTCTAACTAACTGCTTGGCTAGTTGCTACTGAGCCACAATCTTTCCCTCCACAACATCATGGTGTATAAAAAAGAAGTTATGTACTCACCATAATGTTCCATTTGTGGTGTCCATTTTCATTCTTCCTCAACTGTTGGTTTGGATCTGAACATTGGGTCCAACTTGGCCATTACTAAAGCTCGTGGTAACCCCAAAGCTGCCAAGCTCCTCCCTTACCCAAAATGCACCAACCCTTAACATACCCCAGATCTTATTTGCTGATTTTACCTGAAGCAGTATCGACCAATTTGCATATATAAAGATGCATAAAAATGTATATGTTCTACAGAAGGAACTATATCTGGAACTAAATCATATGGCACAGTGGTGTCCATACAATGTCTTGCTCTTCCATAGGTTTCTTGAAATAAGGGATAGGGATTGGTGGGCAGGAAGTTGAGGAAGAATGAGAATGGACAACACAGATGGAACTTTATGGTGAGTACATAACTTCTTACCTGATGTTGTCAATTTTCATTCTATCCTCAGTTGTTAGGACAGAGACCCCAGCTACCTAGAGCCCCAGTCTGACTATAAGGAAGGATATTCCTGACAGCACATTTGAGCCAAAAGCTGCTCTACCCCTTGAGACCAAATCTAATTTGTAATGAGTGATAAAGGTATGAGGATTCGCCCAAGCTGCAGCTGCACATATGTTATCCATGGAAGCTCTGGATAGAAAGACTGAAGAAGTTGCCATGGACCTAGTTGACTGGGCTCTTACAGGTTTTGATAAGGTTAGACCCAGTTTGTTATAGATAAAAGAAATACAGTCTGTCAGCCATCTGGCTAGAGTTGTTTTTGCCGCTGGCTTTCCCAATTTTAAATCTGCAAAAGAAACAAACAACTGGTCTGTCCTTCTGATTTCTTTTGTCCTATGCAAATACAAGTGTAATTGTCTATGAACATCCAATAAATGCAACACATATTCACCTTTGTTTGTAAATTTAGGAAAGAATACTGGCAAATTAATGGAATGACTGATATTGGATTCTGACACCACCTTGGGATGGAAAGATGCATTGGTTCGTACTGTAACTCTATTCTTATGAAAAATCAAGTATGGACATTTCGATGACAAGGCTTGAAGTTCTGAAATTCTTCTAGCTGAAATAATGGCCACTAGGGGAATGAATTAAAGCTTGCAGTCCTAAGTTCAAATCCCCATAGTGGAGTACGGTCTTTATACGGGGGTCTCAATAGAAGAGTGACTCTCAAGAATGTTGTACAAAGTTTAGAAGAGGCCACAGAAAAATTTTCAAATCCAATATAAAAATTAGATTATTGCTGCCAATTGAACCTTAAAGATAGAGCAGCTTGCATGCCCATTAAAGATGAAAGCTAAAAATTCAAGTATGTTATATATCGGATTGGAAAAGGGATCAATATGTTTTGTTGTGCCCAGTAAACAAACCTTTTCCATTGAATTGTATAAAGCTTTCTTGCTGAAGGTTTACGGGAAGATAAAAGTATATGCTGAACAGGTGAAGAGAGCATTGGTTGTCTAGCTATTAACGGAATTGGAGAAACCACACTGTTAGACTGAGATTTGTGATATCTGGATGAGTCGTCTGTTGGATATGACAAGAGATCTGGAATCGGTTCCAGTGTCCAAGGTTGGCAAAGAAGATGAGGCCACAGGAAGGGGAACAAAATCTGATGAGGCCAGTAAGGTGCAATGAGGACGACTTTGCTCTTCAACCTGGAGGCTTTCTGCCGGAATTTTGGATCACAGGAATCGGTGGGTAAGCAAAAAGCAGACCAAGAGACTAATTGTAAAGTAGAGCATCCCTCAGTACTCCCCCTGAGGGGGGATTAGGGCAAAGAAGCTGCGACATTTGTTGGTTTGGGGAGAAGCAAAAAGATTGCAGCAGGGCTGGCCCCATCAGCAGAATCCTGTTCAGAGACCACTTGTGAGGTAAAAGAATGGACCTGCTCAATTTGTCTGTTATCACGCTGGATTTCTCTGGAATGTGCATTGCTATGAGAAAGCAGTTGGATGAGATCGCCCATTGCCACACTCTGAGTGCTTCTCAACACAAGGAGTATGATCTGGTCCCTCCTTGTTTGTTGATGTATGAAACTACTGACATACTGTCCATTTGAATTACAGTTGTCTCTGTAGGGAGAGCATCCTGGAAGGCCTGCAACGCTAAAAGCACTGCTCTCATCTCTAGGACATTGATATGTGAGTTAGCCTCTTAGGGGGACCAAGTGCCTTAGACTGTTCTCTCCAGAAAATGCCCCCTCCATCCGATCTGGGAAGTGACTGTGGTCACTATGACCATGGGCTGAAGGAGAATGAAAGGACAGCCTTGTAGAACTTCATCTGAATGAATCCACTACCAGATGTATCTCTTACATGCCTGAGTGATCTTTATCTGTGTTGACATGCACTGGTAAAGAACGGACCATTTTGTTGCTGGCATCCACTGAAGTATATGAAACCTTGCTAGAGGACCTAAAATTATGGCAGCTGATATTGATGCCAATGCCTAAAGGATCAACCGGGCTGAAACACTGGTACTGCAAATTATTCTCTTGATTTGAAATCTTATAGTCTGTACACTTGAGATAGGAAGAGAAGCTGTCACTGATGTCATGTTGACAACTGTTCCTATGAATTACAAAATTTGAACTGGTTGCAGGTGAGACTTGTCGTAATCTATGGTTATCCCCAGATGAAAACAAATCTGAAGTACCTGATCCCTTGCCTTTATTAACAGAAGCCTGGTCAGGGCGGTAATGAGCCAGTCATCTAGATATGGAAATGCTCAGAATCCCTGCAGTCTCAAATGAGCTGCCACAACTGCCATGCATTTGGTAAACACCCTGGGGGCTGTGGTGAGGCCAAAGGGCAGTGCTCTGAACTGGTAGTGACTGGCTCCCATGTGGAAGCTTAAGTACCTTCTGGATTGTCTGTTCATCTTTATGTGATAGTATGCATACTGAAGGCCCATCAAGCATATCCAGTCATCCTTGCCCAAGAAGGGGAGAATGGACTGAGCCATGACCATCTGAAACTTTGCGTGTCAAACTGACTTGTTCAAGTTGCTGAGATCTAAAACTGGTCTCCAGTCCCCTGTTTTCTTTGGGACTATAAAGAATCTTGAGTAAATTCTGGATTCTACCTGGTCTGGTGGGACCTCCTGGATGATTCTTTTTTTCTAGCAGCTTTTGTATTTCTAGTGCTGCTTCTTTCCTCTGAGTGGAGCATGATGAATTTTGCATACAGCTGGAGATAAAAAGGAAAAGGGAATTATATAATCTCTAGAAATAATCTTCTGCACCCAAGTGTCTTCTGTTATGTTTAGCCAGGCTCTCTGGTGCAAGGATGGTCAAACTCAGTTGCCTCCAGAGGGGGACAATCAGGCTCCTTTCAGAAGTGCTGGCAGGATCTATCAGAGAAAGAATCTCTGTATCACCGGTTTTGTAGGACTCCTCTGCTCCACGGGCAGAATCATCCATTAGAGTTCCTCCCTCTGCCCCTAGGGGAACGTTCTTCATGTGTGTCTTGGAAATGACCCTATACTTTTTGAACCACATCTGCAGACCACCTTATTGATTCCTAGAAAAGGATCTTTGAGGGGTCGCAAAACATACTCCCATTGCACAGAAGGTCTTCCCATCCTTCTCACATCTGGACAATGTGTCCTTCACTTTGGGGCCAAACAAAGAACTGCCATCAAAGGGAGCACTGGTAAATAAGGACATGAAAGGCTCTGCTAAATCACATAAGTGCATCCAGGCATGCCTCCTAATGGATATGCCTGAACCCACTGCCCTTGAGGCACCTTCGGTTGTATACGAAATAAACCTCATGGATGAATTCAAAATCAACTGGACAGAAGAGGCCACATACGATTGAACTTCAGCAAAAATGGTCCCTGAAAGGGATTCTGAAAGTTCTTTCATCAAGTATCCTTGCAGCCTAGTAAAATGTGCCAAATAGTTCAGTGACCTAAGAGGAAAGGTTGCTGAAACAACACATGCTTCCCAAATCTGTCCATAGGCCTAGAATCCCTGCTAGGGGGATGAAGAGAGAAACTTTGCTTGGCAAGTGCCTTCTTGGTGGCTGCCGCCCCAACCATGGCATCCATAAGCACCCCCTTATTCCAAAATTCCTTTCCCATAGGTGGAGCCACAATCCTATCTGACCTCTTAGGTATTGTCAGAAGAAAAATCTCAGTAGAAAGAAATGCTTTGCTCAAAAGGATTATAATAAAAAAATGTTTTAATTCTTCACAAAGCTTTCAGGCTAATGCCCTTCTTCGGTGTATAACAGAATACAATGAAATCAACCCTTCCCTTTATATACATTCACATTAAATCACACATGACACAGCTTAATTGTTGCACATGGTTAATTAAAACCTTTTAAAAAACATATGGTTCTAAATACATACAATGAATATAGTATATAAAATACACATAACAAACCAAACAGAATAAACTCTTCCTTTTAAAACCATTTGCCTTTCTTTAAAATTAGTTTCAAGCTAACAGCTGCATTAATACCTGGGTTAACATCTGCCTGAAGCCTCACTATCCATTCATACTCACTGAGCTCTAGTTCATTATTTATATCACACCCTATTATGTTGTTATACATAACATTAACAAGCCTAAACTCAAACTTATGTTCCACCGCCTCAATCTCATGTATTTCGCAAGTGTGTTAGTGGTTACCTTTTTTTCTAATATAAGATTTGTGTTCTACTATGCAGTCTTTTAGTCTCTGTGTTGATTTACCAATTTAGAATGCACAACATTTTGTGCACGTAGCTAAATATACACCACATTATTTGTATTACAAGTTGCAGATCCTCTAAAATTATGCTTTTTCTTTAGTTATAGGATGAAAAACTCTTTATTTGTTAATATATATTTACAGCAGATACAATTAAAGCATGTAAAAGTACCTATTTTCTTAATGAGCTTATTCTACATTTTTTTAAATTTCTTTATAGCACAAACGCTTTTTCAAATTTGAACCGTTCCTGTATGCAAAACTGGATCTATCTCCTATAACTTGCTTAGTTTCAGGCATCATTGAAAGCATTTCCTAATTTGTCTACTTTATGTTGTTATATAACGCAAATGTTCATTTCTAGTACCCCCATTTGTAGTATTCTCTGAAAAATATGGTCTAGTTTTATTCCGTCTTTCTTTCATAATATCCAATTTTAATATTTCTAAACATCTTTCATCATATCCTCTTTCCTTAAAGTCATTTAACATACCAATTATCTGTTCTTCACATCTACTATCATCAGTATTTAACTGGCTGGCTCGTAAGAGATGACTTTTAACAAACCCTTCAAAAATATTGTTGGCAAGCATGCTTGCCCTATGCGTATATTTGTTTGCCTGGATTTCTTTCTTATAAATAGATGCGATGATGTCATCCCTCAGCCTCTCTATTTTCATGTCTAAATAATTTTTATCTCATGTTTTAAAAATGTAGAGTGAATTTAAGAAAGTCTGTACTCATATTCAGAACAAACATGAGATGAGATCCATCCCCTTTGCAAATCAAGAAAATAATGTCCATGAAACATTTATAAAATAGTATTTTTTGTGAGAAATCCAGTGGACCTTCGTGCACACGTTGATTTTCCCAACATCGTACCACAATGTTGGTATACGTGTTGGCTTTGGAAGTACCCATGGCCACACCTCCCTTTTGATGGAAAGCAAGATCTTGAAATATAACAACATTATTATTCAAAGCAATGTCCATTAATTTGCAAACAGTCTCAGCTTCTCTTGCAGATATGTTACTATGCATACACAGACAGTCATGTAATGTATTAACCCCAAAATCATTTGGAATTACTGTGAATAAAGATTTAATATCCATGGTTACAAAAACAAAATTCATTTCAGTATTCATTTTGTACCATTCATGTAGCTGAGGCAAAAAGTCATCTGTGTCTTTTATATAGCTTTTAATTTTCAGAAGCATATTACTAAGTACTGACTGAAAGTATATAGAAACAGGCTCAGTTATCCATCCACTTCCAGACATAGCAGGTCTCATCTGTGGTTGTTCTAAACATTTGTGCACTTTTGGGTGTTCATTGAAATATCACCATTAAGTTGGAATTCATAAATGCACATATTTACTTCACTTCTACACTTCTTAACATCAGAAATACTGGTTTTACTAAAAGTTGTCTCATCATTTAGAAACTCTAACATTAATAATTCATAATTATCCCTGTTCATTATAACTATGGCTCCACCCTTATCTGCCAGTTTGATTACAATTCTGGCATTATTTTGCAATTTCAAAAGGACACCATGTTCTTTAGGTGTTAAATTGTACCATCTGTTCCTCTCTTTGTGTGCATGTAACTCAAGTAATTCCCTTTCACAAATATTACTAAATGCATTCAACAGTGGAGGGTTACTGGTATAAATGTACTGGCCTTTTTACAAACATTAGATATATAAGGTACTGAATTTTTAAAAGTAAATTTTAAACTTAAATTTCTTATAAGTATGTTCAGCTCAGTTATAACATCCACTACTGCATCAGTACAATGCAGCTGTTAGCCTGAAACCGGTTTTAAAGAAAGGTAAATGGTTTTAAAAAGATGAGTTTACTCTGTTTGGTTTGTTATATATATTTTATATACTACATTCATAGTATGTATTTAGAACTGTATGTTTCTTTCAAAGGTTTTAATTAACTATGTGCAACAATTAACCTATTTCCTGTGATTTAATCTGAATGTGTACAAAGGGAGGGGTTGATTTCATTGTATTCTGTTACACGCATTAGCCTGAAAACTTTGTGAAGAATTAAAAATTGTTTTATCACAATCCCTTTGAGCCAAGCATTTCCTTCTCCTGTGATTTCTCTCCTGTATTTGGGTTTTACTTGTTCACAGTGAAGGTTGACCATTGTGCTCATCCTACTGCTTGTTTCCTTTTAGGTATTGGCTCAACTGAGTCAGGATTCTTCCACGCCCACCAAGAAACCAAATCAATGAGCTTGTCAGCAGGCAGAGTAACCCAGGAGGTAGATGAGCCAGCTCCAAAGGCCTCCAGAAATACTGACTCCTCTGGTGAAGGGTTAATGGAGGTCCAACCACCTCTCTGTTTCAGGATCTCAAGGATGTCTCTGAATGAGATGTCTTCTGCAGGTGATCATGGAGATACTTCACCCGCGTCAAAATCAGTATCCTCAATGACTGTCTCTTGTGAAGAGCCCAGGTGCCTCCTCTTGCACTTTCTCCTCCTAGGGACTTCATCTGTGGGGTGCTCCAGGGAAGTGTCAGAAGAGACTATGAAACCCTGCTTGGTGCTTTGAGGGTCTTGAGCTGGCTGTCCCCCGTGGCAGTGAATAATGAGGCACCAAGTGCTGAGACATCTAGGGGCTGGATTGGAGATCCAATGGAGTTGGCTCCGTCAGTCCTGTCTGAGCAGAAAATACCTTCTTCACAACCTCGAAGGCAGACCGCCCTACAAAGAGAGAGAGAAGACCTCGGCGCCGAGAAAGCAGGCTTCTGGACCGCTGTCTCCTCCTGCCGCAAAAGCAATCACCCCAAAGAGGAAGTTGGAACCGAGCTATCCAGTGCAGAAGCACCAAGGTGCCTAGAGATGGCTCCAAAACCTTTGGTATCAACTCCAGTAACTCGGTTCTGAAAAGGAAGTTCGGCTTTGAGAGTCCTCCACATCTGAAGATGTTGGAGTCAGGGCACTCAGAGTTAGCCTCGGATCCGAAGATAAGGTTTTCTTTGGATCCAAGCCAGATGGACCCAAAGGATTGGATCCAGGGACTCCAAAGCAACCAAAGGGATCAGAGAAGGAATATGAGGTGGTGGTGTGGTCAATGGATGGGCCTTCTAACCCGAACTGGTAGGATCCAGTAAAACATCCATCTGGATCTGCACTGAAAGAAACTTCATCATTCTATCCACATCTCCTCGTTCAAACTCATGGATGAATAAGATGAGGCCAGGGAAGCTGACATTGAATGGCACCTTCCATAAAGGGGGAAGGGACCCTGGAAGGCACGGAATCAAAAGAAGGAGAATATCAGGTTATTGGCAAAATAAAAGGACGTGAAACAGTCAGATCTGAAGGTTTCTTAGCTGGATCTGAGGGTGTAGGATTCATTAATATTAATCTCTCTTTCTTTGGATTGGAAGGGGAGGAGGTTTGAGACCTTCTCTGAACTGATTTTGACCTCTTCCTAGAAATCTCCGAAGATGGAGTCGAGGAAGTGGAAGGTACTGGAGACTAAGATTTTGACTTCTTAGGATTTACTTTGGAGGATTGATTCCCAATGATAGCTTCACCAAAAGATGATGGCAACAATCCTTTACGAATAAATTTATTCTTTTATCCACAAGCACACTGAGATTAAAGTTATGGCAAACAGAACAATCTCCTGCAGCTGCAGTGGACCTAAACAATAAACACAAAGCATATGGGTGCCTGAAATAGGCAATTTGTGCCAACATTTCAGACAATTTTTAAAGCCGGAAAGACACTTCTCAGCCATGCCAGCATCAATAACAAAAACAACAGAAGCACAAAATAAGAATGTGTTTTTTTTTTTTTTTTGTAAAGATAGAAAGATAATACCAACAATTGCAATTATAATTAGACAATCATGCAAGAATAGAGAAAAAGGGAAAAAACTACCAACAATGGTAAAATAGAGCTATACTAATGTAAGAGGGTAAGGGAATAAAGTGAGCAAGAGAAATATAAGATTTCTGTAGAAAAAAAATTGCCTATTTTTAATAACAAAACATTGAGAGCTATTACTGACCATGTCTTTTCATGAAAAGTGGCAAATGAGATCTGGGGTATGTTAGGGGTTGGTGCATTATGGGTAAGGGAGAAGCTTCAGAGCTTTTTAGTTACCATGAGCTTTAGGAACAGCCGAGTCGAATCCAAGGTTTGAATCTTAACCAACAGATGAGGATAGAATGCAAACTGACAGCATCAGATAGAGAGATGACACATGTAACATGATCATGAAATAACCAAGGTAAAAGAAATATGGGTAACCGAAACACATCAAAATAACCTAAACAACAGGAGTACTGTAGGGTACCCCTTTACTCAACATAAGAAATGTTTTCATTTTCAAGCACAAGCCTTCCAAGTGATGAACTTTCTTAACATCTGGCAATTAGTGAAGAGGATTAATGCTACAAACTGTTAATGAACTGATTCATGTTGCTTAGGGTTTGATTTCCTCAGTCTCCATTTGCCAATTGTGTTACTCTGAGAATGTCACTTAACCAGAAACTGCTCTAGGAAAATTGGCTAGATCCCTCAACAGTCTTTTGGACTGCAAGTCTAATAACTAGCTAGGAACGCATAGTCTCAGTAACCTCTTGAGACTCTGACTGGCAAATTCAGTGGAATCAAGAGCCAGGTCCTAGTATGAAGCTTGTTAATGAATACCCATGGCTTGTACTGGGACAGTTTCTTAAATTAGTAGGTATGTTACTGCTAGAAAATGTACTTATCATAATGATAGATCTGTGTTGTCTTATTTTTGTCCAGTTCAACTTGTGGGTTTGTCAGATCCAATCAGATCTGACCTAGGCACCTTCTCCCAGAGCTTTGGATCCAAGACTATAATTCCTCCTCTACCCATAATTCCCTCCTTCTACCTAATTTACCTCAGATCTTGTTTGCTGCCTGACACATCCAGACATGATTCTGAGAGGTCTTGCAATCGTTCAAGAAAAGTGAAAGATTTTGCAGTATTTGAATTGGATGAAAATAGACAATATCGTATCCATACCTTTCTCATCCATAAACAGCAATCAGACAAAGCTTTTCCTTTCTTACATGAATATTTTTTTCGTTTAACACCTTTATTGAATTATCACTTGTGACACAGGCACATTTACATTTATATAAAAGTAATCAAACTGTATTAAAAAGTTAAAATTAACAAACATTATGCTTCACATATATATTGGTATATATCATATAGCCTAAGCAACGTTACAAAAATTATTCAATTCCTGCCTCTTTTTTTAAAGAAACATCTTTATCAAAGCATCACTTACGACATAAGCAATCATACATTTATATAAATGAAAAGAAACCACACCGACACAATCCTAGTTGCAAGCATTTTACATCACAAACCATACTGACACACTCCCAGTTGCAAACATTATATATCACTTATAATCTACCTAATCGTTTTCAAACATTACATAGCTCATTTAGTCCTGCCTTCTTTTAAACCTCATTGCTCTCCTGTATGTATTGTTCCTGCAATTCCCATTTTTTTTCTTATGTAGTTTGCTCCTACCCTTTTCTAAAGATCTCAGTTCCAGTTGTTTCATCTCTGTTACTATATTCACTACTTCTAATATAGTTGGATTAGATTTTAATTTCCATTTTCTAGTAATTGCTTTTTTGGCAACCAACATAATTAGAGACAGCAAGGCCTTACCATATCTAGGCAATTCCGATTCTGTATCATAGCTCAGAAAAATCATCTCTCTTGTCACAGCAATCAGCCCACCTAGCATTTCTAACAGTGCATCACGCAGGGAATACTTAGTCTTCCAACTCACTGCACTCTCAGAAAATATGTTCCCATTTACCTCTTTCTTTCCCGCCACACCTTCAATATTAGCTAGCTACCTGAGAAAAACTTATCTGGAGTCTACTTGGGGTATAAAAATATATATGTAAATGTTTCCAAGCAAAAATCCTAAATCTTCTACATTTTGTTGTATATTTGGGAGACATATATATATCCTCCCATTGTTTCTTTGTGAATTGCTTATCCAGTGTCTCTTCCCAAACCTTTCTAACCTCCTCTGATTGATTTTTATAGTTATCATGCAATATTTTATATACTGTAACAATTATTCCTTTTTTAACAGCAGCTTCTGTTCTAGATTCTACTAAAAACTCTGCCAGTTTTGTTTAGGACCCTCCTATCTCTTGTCTATACTCTGATATCAATCCTTGACAGGGAAGGCGATCTCTAACCTGCAGTCCAAATAAAGTTCTGGCCTCTTCTCATTCTGTTACCTTTCCCTCTCTAGTTATTTGCTCCCAATACCTTGGTTCATTTTGGCTTGGGAGTGCCTTCTGTGTGGAGTCTGCATGTCCTCCCTGTGGTTGGGTAGCGTTCGAAAAACATGTGTGCGTAAATGGGTGTGCCTTCTTTGAAGGTTGGGCATCGAGCTGGCACCTCTGCGTTTCATAAAAATATCTACTGCCAATTATTAGTGGACCGAAGTTCTGCTTTGGCGACCCCTTACCGGGCAAAAGCCAAAAGACAAACAGCAACCACCTTGGTTCATTTGCCAGTTTTCTCCAATAAATTCTAGCCTCATCTTGCCTATTGTCTATATTCCAAATTGCAGTCACCCCTAGCAGCAGAATCTCCTTTCTCCATTCCCATGTTGGCTTAGTTCTTAGAATACTTTCTGCTATATTATGGATATAATATTCTGTATGACTATTGTTATTCTCCTTAAAGGCCTGCATCCCAAATTCCATCTCTCCTTGTTTCTTGAGCTTCCATTTGAATTATAGTTTTCTGCGTGTGCTATGTATAGGAGCCTTAACTGTGTAGCTTTGAATACCCACCCCTTCAAATTGGGTGATCGTTATATGCCCTGTTCTACTGGAAGAATCAGCTTATCTCACTTGACTCTTGCCTTCTTCCCCTTCCAGATAAAGTCCTTCAGCTCTTTATTAATTGCTATACATAACTTCTCCTCTGGTTGATAAAAATATGCCTGACCTGTGTACAAGACTAAAGGGACTAAAAACATTTTTTGACTGCTTGTATCTTACTAGCCATATCCATATAACAAAGCTTTCATTTTCTCAGTTTTTGTATTATCTTTTCTTTAGTATCGTCCCACATATCTTTATCTGCTACACCAGAATCATTTTTAATCCATACTACAAAATATTTCATTTTACCATGTCCCCATAAACACGGATATTGCTGAACCAAGTTGTGTGTGGTTATATAATTTATCGCTATTGGCTTTGTTTTACCTTTACTGATTTTGTATCCCAAAAAGATTTTAACCTGTCTCAAAATGTTTCACAGCACTGTAATGTCTCTGGTTTTGTCAGGTATAAAATAATATCATCTGCAAATAAGAGCCAGCTTTTCTTGACTACAATATCAATTATATCCTTGAATTTCTAAGTCCCTTATTTTCTCTGACAGTGGTTCTAAATGTAATGCAAATAACAAAGGGGAAAGAGAACATCCCTGCCTGTTTCTTCTGCTCAAGCAGAAATTATCAGAGAAAACCCCACCTGCTTTAATTTTTGCCTCCAATCCCTCATATATCCTCCTAATCAAGCTTATATATTTTTTTTCAGGAAATGCAAATGCTTCCATTGCCCTGCTCATAAAGTCCCACCTTACTCTGTCAAATGCTTTCCCTGCATCAAGACTCACCAACAACAATTTTACCGTCTTTCATTCTGATTCCTTCTGGATCATCAGTGTTCTGTTAATGTTGTCAAATGTTTGCCTCCCCTCCACAAAACCACATTGATCCATATCTATCAATTCTGGCAATATTTTTGTTATTCTTTTAGCCATTATAGACACAAACACTTTATAATCATAGTTTAGTATTGAATGAGCCTGTATGAAGCTGGGTCTAATGGATCTTTACAATCTTCAGGTAGTACAGCTACCACTGCTTTCTTCCAGGATGTTGGTACTTCTCTTCTTAAATACTGTTAAACAAAACCTTCCAGATAGTTATCATTCTTTTCCCACCTAGCTTCCAAACTTCCAGAGGAATACTATCTATTCCTGGAGTCTTTTCTGTAGATTGGCTATACATCACAATTTTTATCTCATCTTCTATCCTAACCATTAGTTAACTGAGCCTCATCTACTTCTAACCTTAGCATATTTAATTCTTCCATGAACATTTCCATTTGTATTTTTTCTTGATTTCCATATTTCTCTGCTTTATACAGACTTTCATAGAATTACCGAAATATTTCTAATACAGCTACAGGATTTCTTGTTACCTTCCTTATTATAGGCTCCTTAAGCTTGGCGACAGGTGTTTATAAAAAAGTTATTGAAAGATGAAAATAGCGAATGCTATTGCATCAGCCTCAAAACATCTAAACGTGAAAATATCGCACATTCAGAACAGCTCCGAAATACATACACACAACACAAGCACATCAAACAAACAGCAACCACACACATATACTTAAATTCCTACATCTAACGCTACACTAAACTAAACATACACTACTATCTACCCACTTACCTTAACCCAAACCCTAACCCTAAAGTCTGTCACTATCGCACACTCACCTAACCCGCGCCCTAACCCTAAAGTTTGTCACTATCGCACACAAGCCTAACCCGCACCCTAACCCTAACTCACTTAACCCAGAGTGCTAATAGCGAAGCCACAGAAACGGCCAACCGAATTCTTTCCTGAGGAAAGAATTTGCTGTTCTGCAGCTTCGCTATTCTTAGCGTTCGCTGAATAGTGTTCGATATCAGAACATTCAAAGTTTTAATACTTCAATGTTCTGATATAGACCCGGCGACAGCCCTTTATACTTTCTGTTGCCTGAGTTGTTTTACTAAAAATTTTTGTGGTCTACTGCTATTATCAAAAAACAGTTGCTTAACAGCAATCTTTCTAAATTCATGCATATTATCAAGGTAATCCTTTACTTTTTGCTAAGCATTCTGCAGTTGATCCTCTTCCTATCTGTGAGATTCCACATATTATGCAATACTTTAGCATTTGTAAATTCCTCTAAATAATATTTTTACTTCTTAACCATAGCTCTCTTTCTTTTACTTCCACCCTATTTTTAAACTCAACCTTCATTTTATCCCACTCCCTACCTATATTTTCAGAAGAAATTTCTATCTTCTCTAATAGTACCTGAATAATCTCCATTACCCATTCCTTAAATTCCTCTCTTCTCAACAGATAGGTCGGAAAGTGCCAGTGTCTCATTTTTTACTTCATTACCCTGTGTTTTTATTTTAGTTATTACTGGCGCATGATCTGAAACACTTATCGGGTGCATATCAAGACTTTCAATTAAATGCACATGTTCCTATGAAATGTAAATTCTGTTTAGCCTAACCCAGTTTTTATATCTTGGGGAATAATATGTAAATTCACTCCAAACTCCTATTGCAGAATTTGCATTATCCATGCCAACTATTTTCATAAATTTCTTCAAAACCTATTGTGCTTTGTTATACCTTCCCTTCTGGTCCCTCCAGACACATCTTCATTGTTACAAATCAAATTCCAGTCTCCACCTATAAGTAATTTTCCTTGCCGAAAACTGATTATTTCTCCCAGAATTTTCCTAAGCTCCATTACAGTAGTTTTAGGTGAAATATAAATACATGCCAGTGTAATCCTACTCCCTTGTCAGTAGCCCATTAGCACTACAAATCTGCCATTATCTTTTTTTAACCCCTTAAATCACTGTTGGAGCTCCTCTTACAATTAATATAAGTATTCCTCTTTTCCTTTGTCCCAGGTTTTCCACTGAATAACCATCCTAAAAACCTTTCTTTATCAAATTCACATGTACATTTCTTTCTAAGTGTGTCTTCTGTAACATAGCTATTTGCACTCTACATTTTAATATAGGTCACGACTCTTTCTTTTTTGTATTTATCTGTGAAACCATTGACATTTAAAGACATTACAGAAAGCATCATGGCATTAAAATTTTATTATTCCCACCTTTTATGCATAATGACTTTTAGTTAAATGTCTAGTTTCAGCTTTTATGTTACATGCTTATGCTGTTTGACAGGTTGAACTTTTATACAGTTGTTTCTTGTCATATCCATTTGAGCCTATGTCACATGTTACAAAACCTTTTTGTTTTATTGAAAGGTCTCAAACAAACAAAGCAAAAAAAGAAAAACAAACACCCCCTAGTAGCCCTTAAAACATATTAACTTAATATGAACACAAAACAATGTACATCTTGAAATACTGAAGTTTTGCCCTCCTAATAGGAACAAAAGTCTCAAACTGATAGCCACAATCACAGCCTAGAGTTACCCTAAAAGAAAGGTTAAACATTCTAAGAAGCATGGTGCAGCCTGAGCTTCTACTAAGTGCCAATTAGTTTTGTCGTTTCTGTATAGCTCTCCCAGTTGGAAAACCCCTCAATGCTTTCAAAGAACATTATGTCCTAGTCAGTTTCTCTTCTCAGTCTTTTTTCCTTCAGCCAATCCACCAGCTTGTAGCCAGTTTCTCTTTATCAGATTGTCTCCATGGAGAAACACGAACCAGGCAGCACATTTCTCTTTATCAGATTGTTTCCATGGAAACATGAAGACCAGCTGCAGAACTGCTACTGAACATACATCTTTTTGCTAGATGAAAGCCTCATAATATTCAATATTTTTTTCATTTACTTGCTTACTCTTCCAACTTGTTACTAAATCATAGGATCCTAGGAAGCTAGTAGGCTAATGGCCCTAGGGCCCTTACAAGTCTAGCCAAGTTCTACCTTTATTTCAATGACCAGCACCTATTGCCCCCGTCCAAGAGGGACACAGGTGGAACTCCCGGGATGAATTAACGTTACCCATCCAATCGTTCAGACTGTATTTGAAAAGGGCCAATAAGGTCCTCTGTTTGACATGAAGTGGGACTCTGTTCCAAAGGTGTGGTAACTTCTGGAAGACAAATCTGTCCCTCCAGGAGGTTCTATTAATGTCACATATCAGGTTAAGGTCTTTGGAGCTAGTAATCCATGTACCATCTGATTTATGGAGATGCAGTATTTCTAATAAAGTAAGGTTAGACATTGCCTTGTATGCAAGGCAGAGATCACATCTGAGTAGTCTGTATGAACCAGAATAAAGTGACAGTGATTTCAGATGATCCACAAAGGACAGATGCTGAAAACCTTGAACTTTCCTTGTGAGGAACCTTTGTGGCCTCTCCAATTGCTGCATGTGCTTGGAAAGGTACATACAAAAAGGGGCGTTGCACACAATTATTTGCCTGATGAGGGAAAACTACACGGAGGTTCTAAAAAGGAGTCATGTCTTACCATAACGTTCCATCTGTGTTGTTGATCTTCACTTATCCTTGACTGTGGGTTCTGTTCTGTATCTTGGAACCGACTCGACCATTACTCCAGCTCATACCTTCCAAAAACTCTTGACCTTAGCTCTACCCATAATGTTCCTCTCAAGATGATCTCAGATCAAGTTTGTATAAAATAGTGACAGAAAAAAAAATAACAGAATAGAGACTATCTGTAATCACAGAGGAGTAATCCAGTGTAATAGGACAGATCTATTCCACAAAGAGGCCAGAAAGGCTGGGGGAAGGAGGGTGGGAATGTCAAGGATAAGTAAAGCTCGACAACACAGATAGAACAGTTTGGTAAGACATAACTTCTTTATCTGATTTTGTCAATCTTCACTTAATCCCTAACTGTGGGACAGAGTCAGTAGCTACTGAAATCTTGGGAGGTCTCACAAAAGAATGTTCCTGAGCACCATTGAGTCAAAGGATGCTTGAGCCCTAGAGACCAGATCCAACTTGTAATGAGTAATAAAGGTATGTGGGGATGCCCAGGTAGTTGCTGCACATATATCATCTAAAGAGGCTCTCACATGGAAGACTGCAGAAATGGCTATTGCTCTCATAGAATGTGCTTTTACAGGCATTGGGAGCTGTTCTTTCCTTTTGTTATAAAGAAGGTTATGTAGTCTTTAAGCCACTTAGTCAGAGTAACCTTAGAAACTGGTTTTGCCCAGAGAAGCAGAAGAGAATGAAACAAACAACTGATCAGATTTTCTGAATTCCTTTGTTCAATGAAGATAAAAATGTAATTGTCTGTAAACATCTAGTAAATGCAGATAGTATTCACCTTTGTTCAAAAGTTTTGGGAAAAATACTGGAAATTGCATAGTCTGATTGATACTAGAGTCAGATACTTTTTTCAGTAAAAAGGAAGGATTCATTCATAGTGAAATCCTGTCCTTATGAAAGATTAGTTAAGGAGGCTTGCAAGATAGGGCCTATAACTCAGATATTCTTCTAGCAGAAGTAATAGCAACTAAAAATAAGGTCTTCCTTGATAAATACTTCAAAATCAAAATTTACAGATGGCTCAAATGGGAATTAATTAAAGATTTTAACACTAGATTCAAGTCCCAAGGAGTAGACGGATCCTTATATAGAGGTCTCAATTATAACGTTCCTTTTAAAAAGGCTTTATAAAGTTTATGTGACATTAGCACTGTAGCATTGAGACTAGAATGAAAATTTGAAATTGCGGCTAGATGAACTCATATAGTTGAAGAGGATGCCCCTGCCTCACAAAACAATGCTAAAATTCCAAGACCTTATGAATGGGTAAAGAACATGGGTCAAATTTGCTGTTTGTAGCCCATTTTGAAAGTTTTTGAAACTTGCCGTTGCATAATCGTCTAGTCGAAAGTTTATGAGAGGCTTGAATAATACGTTGAACTGGGGCAGTAAGGTTAGTATGCCTGGCAATCATCAGAACTGCAGAAGCCACACAGTGAGCTTAAGATTCTGCAGATTTGGGTGAATGAGTTTCTCTGGATGGGACATTAGGTCTGGAGCTGGGTCCAGAGTCCATGGTTCTTGAATTAGGTGAGGCCACAGAAAGGGAAACCATATCTGTCGATGCCAGAAAGGAGCACTGAGAATTATCTTGTTCTTTGACCTGTTGGCTTTCATCAGAAACTGGGATATGACTGGAATCAGGGAGAAGGCATACAGAAGACAAGGGGGGCAATCGTGGAGAACAGCATCTCTCAGTACCTCCCCCAGAGGGAAGAATCTGGGCAAAGTAACTGCTGCATTTGCTGTTCAGAGGAGATACAAAGAGATCACAGCAAGGCTGGTCCCATCGATGGCATATCTCTTCCTCCACCAAAGGATTGAGAGAACACTTGCGAGGCATCAGGATGCTCCTGCTCATTTTGTCCGTAATCATCTTGGAGCTCCCTGGAATATGCATTGCAACTAGAAAGCAGTCAGTTGAGATTGCCCATTGCCAAACTCTGACAGCTTCTCGACATAGAGGGTAAGATCTGGTTCTCCCTTGTTTGTTGATGTACCAAACCACAGACATACTGTCTGTCTGGATCGCAATCATTCCTGAGGGGAGAGTTTCTTGGAATGCTTATAATGCTAGGAGCACTGCCCTCATCTCTAGAACACTGATGTGCAAATTGGCCTCCAACTAGGACAAAGTGCCTTGGACTGCCTTTCCCAGATAATGACCCCCCCACTGTATCTGGGATGTGTCTGTGATCACTATTGCTTGGGGTTGTGGAGGGACAAAGGGACAGCCCAGTAGAATGTTGTTGGAATTTAGCTACCAACTCAGGTTCTTTTTGCATAAGTGGTGATCCGAATTTGATGTGACATTGATTGTGTCATTAATGACCATTGAGATGCCAGGAGACATTGAAGAATTTGCATGTGAAACCTGGCAAGGGGAACTAATGTGATGGAGGCCACTACAGATCCTAGAAACTGAAGTACTGATCTTGCAGTCACTGCTCTGTTGTGAATAATCTGGCTGACTTTTGTTTGTATTCTTTGAAGTCTTTAAGGCAGAAACATGATACAGGTGCTTGTATCCAACGCCACTCCTATGAACTCTAAATGCTGTGTTGGGTCTAGATGGGATTTTTTGCAGTTTACAGTGATCCCTAGTGAGGAACAAGTTTGAAGGACATTATTCTTTGCTTGTACCAGTAGACGCCTGGAGGTTGCGGTAATGACCCAGTCGTCTAAGTATGAAAATGCCCAGAATCCTTGTAGTCTGAAGTGAGCTGCAACCACTGCCATGCATTTGGTGAACACCCTGGGGGCTGTGGTGAGGCCAAAGGGCATGGCTCTGAACTGGTAATGACTGGATCCCAGCCAGAAGCTCTGAAATCTTCTGGAGAGTTTGTCTATTTTTATGTGATAATATGCATCCTGACGATCTATAGAGCACATCCAATAGTCTTTCTCTAATAAAGGGAGAATAGCCTAAACCTTGGCCATCTGAAATTTGGTATTTTGAACTGACTTGTTCAAGGCACAAAACTGGTCTCCAATCCCCCTCTTCTTTGGCACTAAAAATAATCTTAAGTAAACTCCAGATCCTATCTGGTCGAGTGGGACTGTCTGAATGTCTTTTTTGTCGAGCAGTTTTTGAATTTCTAGTACTGCAGCATCCCTGTGAATGGGTGGAACATCTGGGATTCTCTTGGGTTGCTTGGGTTGGTTGAAGAAGGGAATATGCTAACATCTGGTTATGATCCCCTGCACCCAATTGTCTGGTGTTATGGTTAGCCAGGCAGGTAGGTGCAGGGAGAGTCATCGCCTGACTGCCTCCAAAGGATGGCATTTGGAAATTTCCATTGAAAGAATCTCTGGAACCCTGATTCTGCAGGCCACTTCTGCCTCTAGCATGGCATCTTCCATTATAAGCCCCCCCTGCCCCAGGAGGAGGCATTGCCATGTCAGTCCTGGAAAGACCCTTGGGACTTTTTGAACCATAGCCTTCCACTCCTCTGGTTCCTCAAGTAGAGCCATTGGGGAGTGGAAAAGCATACACCCACAGCAGAAAATGTCTTTCCATCTTTCTCTCATCTAGCAAGGGTTTCTTTAACTTTGGGTCTAAAAAGGGATGTTCTGTCAAAAGGAGCATTGATGAAAGAATACTTAAATGGCTCTGCAAAGTCAAACAAGTCCATTCAGGTGTGTCATCTCATAGCTACGCCAGAATCCACTGCCCTGTTCTTCCCTTCAGCTGCATGTTTGATACGTCTCATGGACGAATTGCATATTAAATAGAGGATCACCAGCTGGGACGCTACTTTAGCTTGAACCCCCTCAGCTACAGTTCCTGTCAAAGTATCTGATAGCTCCTTTGTCAGATCTCTTTGAAGCCTGGTGAAACGTGCCATGAAACTCAAGGACCTAAGCACAAAGGTCGATAATGCATATAAGTGCTTCCTGAATTTATCCATCATCCTAGACTCCTTTTTAGGAGGATGGATAGGATTTTCATCAGCAAGTTCCGTTTTGGTGGCTGGCACAACCACCATGACATCCACTGGCACCCTTTAGCCCAATGCTGTTGATCCGTGGGAGCTGATAATATATGGTGTGGTCTCTTAGGGATTGGCAAGAGAGCGTCAGGAATCTTCCAGGCCTGGTAAGCAATCAAGTTTATTCAGTTCGCCTGCGAGCAGAGAAATCCAGGCAGTTGATGGTTGGGCATGGAAAGCCTCTAGGTATACTGACTTCAGAGGAAGGTTGTTGGGAAGTCCAGCCAACCCTCTGTTTAAGGATCTCTAGAAAGTCACCAAAGGCTAACGAAGACGTCTTCTGGGGGTGACCTTGGAGAACCTTCCCCTTCATCAAAATCAGTATCTTCTGTGAAAGACTGTTCAGGGAGTCCAAGTGCACTTTCTTCTCCAGGGTACCTCATCGGTGGGACTTGCTAGGGAGGTGTCTGAATAGGACATAACCAGTATGGTTGGATCCTGAGGTTTTTGCGTCCACTGTCCCAAGTCATAGGCTGGAGGTAGCTGTGGGTGAGAAGGACCAGGGGGTTGTCCCAATGAAAGAGGAATCAACTGTGAGCCCATAGAGGACAAGGTCCTCTCCATGGCCTGGAAAGCACATCCCCTCATAGAGGAATGGAAGTACGGAATCAAAACAGACTCCTTCAAAACCATGGTCCCATCCTGCACTGAGGCAAATGCTCCCAAGCCCAAAGACGGAGTGGAACTCACTTGTGCCGAAGTCCTGAGAAGCATGGACAGCTCAGATAAAATTGGCATCGAACCCCCCCCCCCCAGAACTGACATCAAAGCTCCGACCCCAAGAGGTCTCTGGTTCTGACAGAACCGAAGAACTCAGAGTAGTTATCGGCATGGGAGACACAGGTCTCACAGGCACAGATACAGTCCACATTGGGAATTCAGAACTTGAAACTCTGAAGACTCAGATGGAGTCAGAGGAGGAACAAAAGTCGGTTGAGAAATATCGAATGCTCCAGAGTCAGAAGTGTCAAGAACTGAGGAAGTGGCTAATCCCCTCGCCAACAGGAGCTGGTCCACCAGCCTCAAAACATCAGATTCCATGAGGCTCTTATTGGAATGGACCACATAGACTGGCTAGGACTGAGGTTTACCCAAAAAGGGGCTTTGTGTTCGTCCACAAAGGGATCAATCCGTGGGGAGTAACTAGTTCATGGAAGGTAGTTCTGAAGAAGTCTCAGAGCATTGTTGGAATGAAAGCGCTTAGCTTTTATGTGTTGTTTTGAGTACACTTGGATTCAATAAACTACTTTTGGATTTATTTTCATCTTTGGCACTTGGCTGCTTCCTTGTGGATTTTACTTGTTAGTATCTAGTCCATGGCAAATCTTTGAAACAAAACTCCTAAGGTTCCAAGACTGGTGAATTGAAGGAGGGTGAAGTAGTCTGAGCTGAGGAAGAGGTGGGTGCCATAGTTCTCAGTGCAGAAATCAGCACCGATGGCACCAGTGAAGACAGCTTATTTTCCGATGGTGCCATGGAAACTGTGGGAAAAGTGGAAGACTTCACCTTTTTTAACTAGCGGTTCTGAGGAAAGTGAAGAAACCAAACAGCTTCTCTTTTTCGACCCCTCATGCTTAGAGGAAGAGGAGGAGGAAGGGGAACTTCTATCATTTTTAGAGGTCACAGATATAGCCTCATCAAAGCTAGATTTTAGCATGCCTTTGAGGATCAACATTCTCTCTCTCTAGAAGGGTCTGGTGGCTAAACCCATGACAGATGGAACAGTCTTCCTGAAGATGCACCAGGCCCAAGCAGCACATGCACAAGTCATGACCATCAGAATTTGGAAATTTGCAGTTGCATTTCTGGCATCTCTTGAAGCCAGAAGTGCCTTTAGACTTTTCAGCCATGTCAATAAAAACACACACACACCAGAAAGGGAAAGAGGAAAACAGTTTTTTTTAAGCGCGTACCAACAATGGTATCAAAAAGTTACCCTAATATTAAAGGAAAGGGAAAGTACCAGCAATGGTACGGAAAATTACCAAATAGGTACAAGAAAGGAGGGAGGATACCAGTGATGATATACCAAGGAAAAACACACAGCGGTTGAGTAAAGAAGAGGAGCTGGGTGACTACAAAAGAACTAAAGAAATAGATATAAGGAGAAAAATATGGAAAATGTTAAATAACACTCACAAACTGAAGAAATTGCTAGCTTGAGAGCTGTCAGGAGAGGAACACATCTGGCACTTGAAGGGCAAATGAGATCTGAGGTATTCTGAGATATGGAACTGAACACCCACAGTCAAGGATTCATTGATGTCTGACAACATCAGATCTTCTTTTTTTCTGGAGGCAATGCCCTTACTTATGATATGAGCAATATAGAATGCCCTTCTTACCACTGTGGAGACATGGTACTCAAAGGTAAGGTTGCTATCAACCAGTGCCCAGGTCTCTCACCAGAGCGAGTGCTTACTGTTGATATTTATGTGGTAGTTAGCAGGAACATTGCCCTTACTGAAAGGGATGATAATACATTTTTTTGCATTGAGTTTGAAGCCATGACTTTGGCACCAATCATTTGTTTGTGTAAGACCCTCTTGTAGGATGTTGACATCATTCTAAAGTCCTTAATCCAATCATTTCCTCAT
Source organism: Protopterus annectens (assembly GCF_019279795.1). NCBI lineage: Eukaryota > Metazoa > Chordata > Ceratodontiformes > Protopteridae > Protopterus > Protopterus annectens. Next base: position 963,124,370 of record NC_056746.1, read on the forward strand.
GCAAGAATGAAAAAATGCACATTTTTTCTTTTTGTCATGCTCTTTTAGCAGGCTTTTTTCATTGCATTGCTTACATTTCTTAAAACATAACAAGAAGAAATAGAGAAGGTAGAAAGAAAAGAAAAAAGCAGCAGCACCTGTTTACAATCCCCATTACACTTAAAAGTAATCGAGAAGACAACTTTACTTTATAGCAGGCAAAAAAAAAACATACACCACAAAAATAGTGCTAATTAGAAAACAAATATTTACTTAAAGTTAACTTTCTTCCTCCTCGTCCCCTACCCAAAGCATTTTTTGAACAATGTCATGAAGTAGTGCATATGCTTTAGAGTCCCTCACAAGTTCAACAAATTCTGAAAAAGTCAAATATTTCCAGATTTTCTTGTTCTGTCATATTTCACAAATATAATTATTGCATTATAATCCTACATTAAGTTACTGGTTTTATTACTGTTCACCTCCATCTCTCAAATCCTGTCACTGCTTCTTTTCTAACATGCTCTCAGTTTTTTTTAAACCAGCTCTCATGCTCCCTTTCTTCACTCCAACATTTTCTGTTGAAACACTGAAAAAGGTTTCACAGGTACAGCCTCTTTGTAGTCTTTATTACCAGAAAAAAACAAGAAGCAGAATCTCTTTCTGTTTTATAGCTCACTTTTTGTTAGACAGACTTTTGTTTTAGTATGCACTTCATCAAAAAAATATTTTGTTCCTCCAGGGAAGAATACTTTGAAGACAACTGGGTACAGCAGTTTGAATCTCACACCTGCGTCTTGACATTCACTGAATAGTGGAATACATTTCCTTCTCTTCTGCTTGGTGTACAATGAGTAATCATTCTTTACAAACACTCTGTCTCCCACTTTTAGTACTTTGTCCTTCTGCCGTAGTTTTGTCAAAATCAACTCCTTCTGCTGACAGGATTGTATCTTTACTATTAAAGGTCTAGGTTGCCTTCTCATATCCGGGTTTGGAAAATACAACTATATGGCCTTTCACAGTAGATATGCCACTGTGACAAGCCTGACTAAATCAACATAATGTATGTAATTACTTATCTAATTTGACATTGTTATCTACTACTAACCTCAAAATGGAAATTTATAACACTGACTGTCTGAATGTACTTCTACCTGTATTCCCTTCTTAACTACACCTATAACTAAAATTATAATATTATATATAATCAATGTTTTTTTTTTCTCAACTGCTTTTTGTTCTTGTATTGTGTCTGGAGCTTATCTCCCCGGGCCTCCGCTGAAAATGGACTTTGATTCCAGTCGGACTAACCCGGTCAACAAATGTGAAATAAAATAAATAAAATAAAAATAAACAACTGCTGCTGTGGAATAAAAGTCCAGTTACTTATTTGTGCTTTTATAAAATTAATGCAGTCTGTTCCTTCCAACTTCTCTGGTATAGCTGAAAATCTCATGTTTTCCCTATGTGCTCTGTCCTCTAACTTTATTATTTTTTTAAACATCTCTTTCTGAGCAGTCTCATATTCAGCCAATCTTTTCTTCATTTCAACCTATGATTTTTGCAGCTTTGTCACCTTATCTGAATATTTGTTAAAAGCTTCTTTCATTTTTTTCCAGCCTTTTGTTGTTTATGTTGATATACCCCATCAGTGCTTCATTTATTTTAACCAGGTCTGTGTACAGTTGTCTTATATCTTCTTGTAGGTTACTGGAATTCATGTCTGGAGGTTGCATTGTTTTTTGTTGAACAGCTGCAGAACTCCCCACTTTTTGTAGATGATATTTTCCAGGTCCTCTGTATTTCTTTTTTCCTGGCATCCAGGCAGTACACTTACTAGCCAGTTACTGAAATTTACCCATAAACACAAGTCTACTGGACTTCTTGAGCTAGAATTAAGTTGTTACTCAATGTGCAGCCATCTTGAAAGTCTCAGAAGGACTCCTTCTTTATATTGGAACCTGTGTGCTGCTGAGAGACAGCCTTACAAGACTATCTGCAAATATATAGAGCTGAGTATATTTTTCTGTATTATTCTGTATTATAGAGCTAAATTGTTGCTTAGATATCTGTTGTCTTACTGTTCTGCAAATATACAGAGATCAGTATATATTTTTGGTGCTATAATTTGCACTGTGATTCCTCACATCTCTGTTGAAACTGTCTTCCCCACCCCACCCTCATTTTCTGCCTTGTCTTCAGCTGATATAACTGTTTTTATAGCTTGTGTGTTGCTTAACTCAAGGTTCCCTTAATTTGACCTGTTAATAACAGCCTGCATTTAAATTGGAACCTGTGTGCTGCTGAGAGACAGCCTTCGAAGACTATCTGCAAATATATAGAGCTGAGTATATTTTTCTGTATTCTGTATTATAGAGCTAAATTGTTGCTTAGATATTTTGTTGTCTTACTGTTCTGCAAATATACAGAGATCAGTATATATTTTTTGGTTTTATAATTTGCACTGTGATTCCTCACATCTCTGTTGAAACTGTCTTCCCCACCCCCCTCCCTGTTCTTGGTTGTAGGTTAAATTTGGTGGCTTTTGCAGTGCCCGCCCCACTGTAGATTTGATCTAGGACACTCCCCCAGTCCCATCTCTTTACCACAATTTTTCTTAATAATTCCTTGCTGCACTTGTTTTAGTCCTTTTTAATCTAATTACATTTTTTCAAACTGTGTGTGGACTAATATTGCTACATACTCAAGTGTGCCAGCTTGCACTGCATGTCAATTGTTTTTACTACTGTTTTTGCTACTTTTCTGAAAAAAAAATTGTAAGCCTGTTTCCTACCTTTCCTATAATTAGTGTTCCAGATACAGATTTGCTGTATCCAGGACTGTTTGTAAGCTTCTGAGCCCTCCAAGCCTTTCTGTGTTGGAGGGAAGCCTTCTAGCTTATCAGTGGGAGTGGTAAGCATTAGGTAACCTGTCTACCACATAAGGAGTGGTTCTGGCCCAGGATTTGTAGTTATTGGCCATTTGGGCAATATTCCATCTCTCTCAACTTTCTGATTTGAAGGCCTGCATTTGCACTTGTTTCTGTCCTGTAACTCCTGGGCCCATCTCATTTGCTCACTCAAAAAAAAATGTATCTCCTTTTAATGTATTTGTGTTTCTTCCTACTTTATTTTGCTTTTGCGTCATCTTAAAAGTACTCAGTTATTACTTATTACTGCTTGGTGTAACTCATTCTAAGCCTTTTAGTTTAAGCACTTGGGCTTCAGACCAGTTGTTTTACATTGAGAAGGTTTGTGGTCTGCACTGTAGTGGCAGAACAGGTAGCTTACAGCCTTCTAAGTTGGGAACTGCTGATTGAGGGCTCAGTGTCTGTTATTCTAAAAGTGTATTAATTCTGGTTTAAGCACTTGGGCTTCAGGCCAGTTATTTTACATTAAGAGGGTTCATGGTCTGCACTCTTGAGGGAGGAGAGGCTGGACTCTGCCCTTCTGAGCTGGGAATTTCTGGTTAAAGGCTTATAGTGCCTGCATATTTGAACTGCTTCTTACTGAAATTGGTACACCTTGTTTGCTGTAGCATAGACTAGATCCAGGCCTGCTGAATCTAGCTTTGTTTGTATAACTTGAGCACTAATCCAGGCATTCTTTAAAGTATTCAGTTGTATTTATTACTGCTTGGTAGTAACTTGATTAAAGTGTAGTTATCATTCTAAGTCTTTTGGATTAAGCACTTGGGCTTCAGACCAGTTGTTTTACATTAGGAAGGTTTGTGGCCTGCACTGTGGTGGCAGGACCAGGTAGCTTACATCCTTCTAAGTTGGGAACTGCTGATTGAGGGCTCAGTGTCTGTTATTCTAAAAGTGTATTAGTTCTGGTTTAAGCACTTGGGCTTCAGGCCAGTTATTTTACATTAAGAAGGTTCATGGTCTGTACTCTTGTGGGAGGAGAGGCTGGACTCTGCCCTTCTGAACTGGGAATTTCTGGTTAAAGGCTTATAGTGCCTGCATATTTGAACTGTTTCTTACTGAAATTGGTGCACCTTGTTTGTTGCAGCATAGACTAGATCCAGGCCTGCTGAATCTAGCTTTGTTTGTATGCTTGTTGTTTGTTTGCTTGTTATTTCCCCGAAATGCTAATTCCACCTAAAACACGGTTTCAGCGCTTCTGTGGATCCCTAGTGATATCTGCATTGCTTACTGTACTTATTTCCTTGTTTCACTTGAAAGAAAGTTACTGTTTGTCGTTTGCATTTAAGTTACCTGTAACACATTGCATTTAAGTTACCTGGCACTTGCTCACTAAAGCAATTATATAAGTCAGCACTAAAAAATTAAAAGCACTACACCCTCACAAACTCCCCTTGAGTACCTTGTTCCACATTGGCCCTTTTTTTCAATTATAAAGGAATTCCCAATACTATTCTAGCATGTCCAAAGGTCAGCTGGTGAATCTGGGAATCATGTTACAACTGCCTCATTTACACAGACAACCCTCTCCTCCTCCCAACAAATTCCAACACATGTGAGAGATGCAACCATATAGCCAAACTGGAGGATAAGCTCTCTCAACTCAGTACTGGTGTAACCAGTCAGGAGGAGAAGGAAACCACACTCACTACAATTCCAGTCTCACATAGACCTACCACGACAGCAAACCAAACACATAAACACACAAAAACATACTCGGAGGCCCTAAATAAAAATCTGCCTAAGCAGCAGAGACCTCCAAAGCAGACACCCAAGCAACCGCTACACCAAAACAAAACACGTACAACACATAGCTCACAAAGCCAGTGTGCCGAACAGTCACAGCCCTTAAGGCTAAACAACACACCTGATACACTTGTAATAGGTGACTCTATTGTTAGGCACACTGACGTCCCGCTCACCAGGCTGAACAAGGAGAAGGTCATGGTGAGCTGCCTGTTGGGCACTAGGATCCGCCACATAACACAAGCACTCAGGTCACTCCAAGGCAAGTACAAATATGACTCAGTCATTGTCCATGCTGGTGTGAATGACCTGACACGTATCTCCCTGGACTACATGAAAACAGACATAGAGGAGCTCTCTGAGCATATAGCCCAGGCCGGTATGACCCTGACCTTGAGTAGCATCTTACCCTCACCAAGAATGATGCCACAATATGAAGACAAGATGATCAATTTCAACAATTGGCTTAAGTATTGGTGTCATTCAAAGGGGATCCAATGCCTGTCAGCCTGGGATGACATGCTTAACAAGCCATGATGCTTCACTAGGGACGGCTTGCACCTGTCACCCCTGGGCTTTCGGATATTGGCAAAGGCTCTTGCTACCCACATAGTGCCTTTTTTAGGCAAGGCTCAAAAGACAAACCCACCTCCATAGGTATCACAAGGGATAAGAAACTAAGAGTAATGCTACTCAATGCCAGAAGTCTAAACATCAAGATGCACTCACTCGAAACTCTCCTTAGCATGGAGAACACCAATATCTGTGCAGTAACATAAACCTGGTTCAAGGCTCCCGAGAGCACCCCAGCACTACCAGGTTATACCTCATACCATGCTTTTCGGCCCCAAAACTTGGACTGAACCACAAAAAGAGGGGGAGTATCAATATTCGTCAAAGATACCCACACGTCCAGGTTGGTGGCACAGCACGAAGCATCAGAGACTATCTATGTGCAACTAACAGTGGGTAAAACTGCCTTCCAGTTTATAGCCTGCTACAGACCACCCTCCCAAACCCAGGAACCCCACTCGGCCTTCCTGAGAACAATGGAAAATATGAAGGTGTCTCCAAACACCATTATATTGGGCGACTTCAACTACCCAAACATAGACTGGGAGCATTACTCTAGCTCCAACACCCTAGCCCAAAGGTTCCTAGAATTTATAAACCCAATTGCTATGGAACAACTTGTTACCACTCCCACAAGAGGGGAAAACATACTGGACCTGATCATCACCAACATGGGGACTCTATGCTCCAGACCAGAAGTGTATCCCTCACTGGTAAGATCAGACCATAAACTAATCTCACTGGATATTCACATCCTGACCCCACCCCATGCCTAGGAAACCACAGTGAAAAACTTCTCTAAAGCAAATTTCACACTCCTCAAAACTGAGGTGGAATCCATCAAAGCCCCCGGGCCTGTGGAAAATAGGGCCCAGACCGCAAAATCCTTTGTAAATGCATTCTATGAACACCTTCAGGAATGCATGGATCATGTAATCCCAAATAAAACCAAGACCCAATCCTCCAAAGGCAGACATCCTGTCTGGTGGACTCCAGCCATAAACAAACTATACAACAGAAGGAGGAAGCTACTACATGATAGAGCAAAATCCCAAAAAGGGAAGGCATCTCTGATCAGTATTAGCAAAAAACTACAGGCACTCATAAAATCGTCTAAGGCCAGCTTCGAGAGAAAAATTGCACAGGACACTAAGGATAATCACAAGGCTTTCTTTAGTTATGTTAGGAACCTGGGTGGGAGTTCCCAGGTATGCTCAGAATTAGTCCAAAATGACAAAAAAATACACCAAACCCACAGACATTGCCAACATCCTAACTGACAGGTTCAGTGCAACCCCCCCCCCCACCAAATGGGCAAATATCTATCCCAGCAGAGTGCTGCTCCCCTGACATCTCAGATGTTCAGGTAACAGCCGCCCTCTCCAAAGCAAAAAACACAGCATCAATGGGACCAGATGGTGTCCTGGGCTGCATCCTACATGAACTCCAAGAAGAGCTAAACCCAAACATAAAATTAGAAGTTATGTACTCACCATAACATTCCATCTGAGTAGGTGTATTCATTTGTCTGCAACCTGTGGGTTATGGATCCGATATCGGATCCAAACCGGCATGGTTTTCCAGCTATGGATCCGAGCTCTCAGCTCCTCCCCTCACCCATAATGCCCTGCTCTCCCTACATGACCTCAGATCGAGTTTGCCAACAAGAAATACCCTAATAAGGGTAACACATAATATGCAGGAAACTGACAAGGCCAGGGGGATAGGAGGGCGGGATGGTTGCAGACAAATGAATACACCTACTCAGATGGAAGGTTATGGTGAGTACATAACTTCTAAATCTGAAGTAGGAGATTCATTTGTCTGCAACCTGTGGGACAGAGTCCCCAGCTACCAGAATCTTGGGCGGCCATCATGGAAGTAATATGCAGGAAACTGACAAGGCCAGGGGGGATAGGAGGGCGGGATGGTTGCAGACAAATGAATACACCTACTCAGATGGAAGGTTATGGTGAGTACATAACTTCTAAATCTGAAGTAGGAGATTCATTTGTCTGCAACCTGTGGGACAGAGTCCCCAGCTACCAGAATCTTGGGCGGCCATCATGGAAGGATATTCCGGAGCACCGCGGAGCCAAAGGATGCTCTACCTCTAGATGTAATATCCAACTTGTAGTGGGAAATAAAGGTATGAGATGAAGCCCAAGTGGCTGCTGAACAAATATCATCCAGAGGAATCCTAGCTTTAAAGGCCGCTGAAGTAGAAACTGACCGGGTTGAATGGGCATGTACTCCGTCCGGTGCGGGCCTTCCAGAAGCTTGATACGCCAATAAGATGCACTGCGAAATCCAGCGTGATAAGGAGACTTTGGAAATTGGTCTGCCCAAATTGAATTTAGCAAAGGAAATAAACAACTGGTCGGATTGCCTATGACCAGCTGTCCTGTTCAGATAAAATCTAAGTTGCCTGTGAACATCTAAGGAATGTAGCTTGTATTCACCTTTGTTTTGATATTTAGGAAAGAAAACAGGGAGGTTAATGGATTGATTAATATTTGCTTCAGAAGCTACCTTAGGGAGAAAGGACGGGTTGGTCCTGAGGTATACACGGTCCGGATGAAAGACCAAGTAAGGAGGCTTGACGGATAAGGCTTGAAGTTCTGAAACTCTCTTGGCCGAGGTAATGGCTACTAAAAAGGCCGTCTTGAAAGATAAAAATTTCAGATCTACCGTAGCCGCAGGTTCGAAGGGGGGAGCGGTCAAGACCTGAAGGACCAATGAAAGGTCCCAAGGAGGAACCACTTGCTTTACAGGGGGTCTGAGGAGAAAAGTACCTTTTAGGAAAATCTTACACAACTTGGCAGACATCAGTGGACTGGAGTCTTGACCAATATGATAATGAGAAATTGCCGCAAGTTGCACTATGACCGTGGAACTGCTGGCACCATCATTAAAAAGAGTGGTTAAGAAGTCAAGCACCAGAGGAAGGGGAACTGTGAAGGGGTCTAGACCTTGCTGCTCCGCCCAAATGGAGAACCGTTTCCACTTGCTGCGGTAAACTTTCCTGGTAGATGGTTTATGAGCCGCTACCAGGATGGCCTTAACTGGAGACGAAATACCGGGAGTCCTGATCAGGAGTGGAACTGGAGCAGCCAAGCAGTCAGCTTCAGGTTGTCCAGATTCGGGGTTGATAGATGGGACGGGTGAGATATCAGATCCGGAATGGGATCTAGAATCCAAGGAGGATTCACTGAGTGAGACCTTAGGAAGGGGAACCAGATCTGTCGAGGCCAGAATGGGGCAATGAGAATCATTCTGCACCCCAACCGAGAGGCTTTCTGAAGAACTTGGAGCATCAGAGGCAAAGGAGGGTAAGCATAAAGAAGACCGGGGGGCCAAGCATGCACCAGAGCGTCTCTTGGGGTATCTCCAGAAGGAGGGATTAGAGCGAAAAAACTGTCGCACTTGGTGTTTGAGGGAGACACAAAAAGATCGCAACAAGGAGTTCCCCACCGTGTGAAGATGCGTTTCGCTACCTGAGCATTGAGAGACCACTCGTAAGGGGAGAGAATGGTGCGACTGAGTTTGTCCGCAAGGATGTTGGACCAACCTGGAATATGCGTTGCGATGAGAAAGCGGTTGGTGGAGATTGCCCATTCCCACACTCTCATGGCTTCTCGACAAAGAGGATAAGACCTGGTTCCCCCCTGTTTGTTGATATACCAGATGACAGACATGTTGTCCAATTGAATCGCAATAGTTCCCAAGGGAAGAAAGGCCTGTAGTGCTTGCAACGCTAAGAGCACTGCTCTCATCTCTAGAACATTGATATGCAGTAAGGTCTCTGAATCGTTCCACGTGCCTTGGACCGTCCGGCCTGCAAAATGCCCCCCCACCCGAGGCGGGAGGCGTCCGTGGTCACCGTGGCGAGAGGGGGAGAAGCACAAAAGGGGCGGCCTCCATGGAGATCTTGTGAGTGGAGCCACCACAGGAGGGACCGCTTGCAAGCCTTGCTGATCGCAATGGGATGATGCATAGGAAGAGCAAGATAAGACCACTGAACTAGGAGTGTCCATTGAAGGACCCGCATGTCGAACCTGGCGAGGGGAAGAAGGGCTATCACTGCTGCCATGGACCCTAGAGCCCTCAGGACCAACTCCGCCGGAACTGAGCTTGAGTGGAGGATGGCCCGCACCTGGAGTTGCAGATTCTGAATTCTGTCCACAGTGAGGAAGGCTCTTAACCGTCTCGTGTCTAACCTGGCACCTATAAAATCTATGAATTGCGTAGGGGCAAGGTTGGACTTTTCTGCATTTATTGTGATGCCCAGACGGGGGGCTAGATGGAGAAAAGAATCTCGCGCCAATAACAGTAGATGCCTTGTTGAAGCGGTGAGAAGCCAGTCGTCCAGGTAAGGGAAGACCTGCACCCCCTGAAGCCTCAGGTGGGCCGCTACCACTGCTAATACCTTGGTGAACACCCTGGGGGCTGTGGTGAGACCAAAGGGAAGGACCCGGAATTGGTAGTGACTGGCTCCCAGCCGGAAGCGGAGAAACCTCCTGGAGCGCCTGTCCATTAGAATATGGTAGTACGCATCCTTGAGGTCTATAGAGCACATCCAGTGATTTTCTCCCAGAAGGGGGAGAATAGACTGTAAGGTAACCATTCGGAACTTCTCCTTGGGAACTGCCAGGTTCAAGAGTGAAAGGTCTAGTATTGGTCTTAGATCCCCTGTCTTTTTTGGCACTAAAAAGAACCTGGAGTAGAACCCTGATCTGATCTGGTCTGGGGGGACGGGCTGGATGGCTCTTTTCTTTAGCAGATGGCCAATTTCTGCTAAAGCGGCCTCCCTCTGACCGGGTGGAACGTCGGGGAGGGACTTCAAATTTGGAAGGTGATGAAATGGGATGTGGTATCCTCTGGATATGATGCGGAGGACCCAGCGGTCTGATGTTATGGACTCCCATGCCGCTAGGTGCTCCGAAAAACGTCCCCCGACTGCCTCCAGAGTGGAGCAGCCGGGCAACCCTTCAGGGCTGCTGCGCGGGCCATTCAGAGAAGGGTTCTCTGGACCCGAAGTTCCTGGGAGCCCCTCTGCCCCTGGGGCGGCGTCCTCCCTGTCCTCCTCTGCCACGGAAGGACTGGTTGTCCGGAGCGGGTTGGGACTGCTGCGACTTCCAGAACCACATCTTCTTCTGGCCCTTTTGGTTCCTAGAATAGGGCCTCTGGGGCACAGAGAAGCGGATTCCGACGGCAGACAGCGTCTTCCCGTCCTTTTCGCTCTGGGTCAAAGTATCGCGAACAGTTTTGCCAAAAAGGGCAGAACCATCGAAGGGAGCGTTCGCAAATGACGCCTTGAAGGGCTCCGTGAAATCGCAATGACGGAGCCAGGCCTGACGTCTAGTAACTAGGCCTGTCCCTGCGGCTCTAGCGGCTCCCTCCGTAGCATGGGACAGTAGCCGCATAGAGGTATTAGTCACGGACCTGAGAGTGGCCATACGGGTGGAGTGCAACAATTTGTCCTCCTCCGACATGGACTCTGGGGGGGATGCAGCGTATTCCTTGATAAGATCGCGCTGCATCCTAATCACATGTGCCAGGTAGTTCAGCGCCCTCACTGAAAAGGTCGCTGAACTAAATATCCGCTTCCCCAAGCGGTCCATCATCCGAGACTCCTTGCTCGGGGGGTGGACTGAGGGGCTCTCCTGAGCAGGTTCCCTCTTGGTGGCTGCCGCCGTCAACATGGCATCTACCGGAAGCCCTTTACTCCAGTGGGCACGGTCAGCCGGGGGACTAAGTATACGGTCAGGCCTTTTTGGGATTGGCTCCACAGTGTCTGGATCCTTCCACGCCCTGGTGGTAATCAGGTCCACCAGAGGGTCGGCAGGAGGTGACACCCAAGAGGTAGACGGGCCCGCTTCAAATGCCTCCAAGAACACGGACTCGTCCGAGGAAGACTTGGGGGCAGACCACCCCCCCCCCTTATGTGAAGCATTTCCATGATGTCTCCAAAGGAGACATCCTCGGGGGGTGATCTTGGGGAGCCTTCCCCTTCCTCCAAATCCGTGTCTTCTGTGAGAGACTCGGGGGAGTCTATGTGCCTCCTTTTGCACGTATGCTTGCGAGGGGCATCCTCCGGGGGGGCTGTCAGAAGACCCCTCGCAAGCAGTGTCATGTTCCAAAGGAACAACTTGGGGTAAAGGAGCGGGCTGTCCCAGTGGCCGGATGGTGAAAGCCTGGCCCAGTGCAGATGGAGCGCGGGACAGAGCTGAAGCAAGTGCCGGGGGTCCGGAAACCCTCAACAGGGCCCTCTCCACTACATCAAAAGCCGAGGGGGAGCCGACCTCGACCAAAGGATCCAATAATCGGCTCCCCCTAGGATCCGAAGAGTGGATCGGAGCCGGCACCGAAGCACTCGGATCCGAGGGGACACTGCTCTCCGACACGGACGGCGCCGAAGGAGCACTGATCCCCCCCGGATCCGAAGCTCGGATCCAGGCTCCGACAGGTCGGATCCGAAGCACTCGAGGGCAGGGTCGGATCCGAAGTACCCAGTACTATCGGCGCCGACCCACCACCGGCTCCGAAGCTGCTCGGCTCCAACTGCTCTGAACCCGGGTAGCGGGTCGGAGAAGGAGCTATAGGTTTAAAGAAAGGGGTCGAGCTCCCCCCCAGAGGGGGGGGGAGGCAAGAGCACTCCCATCTGCATCTGGGCCTGGATGAACCTTCTCATCATCCGGTCCAGATCAGCATCAGATAAACTGTACGTAGATCTCGACGAGGCTACCGAGGTAGGCCTTGAGTGCCTCCTCGATAGCCTCGACGGAGATCGGGTCTCCTCCTCCTCAGGTCCCGGTGAAAAGCACACAGGAGACCGGAGCCGAGGAGGGGGAGAACCAGCAGACAAGGAGGCCGGTGGAGAAGCCCGCTTGGCAGGCGGGGCCGAAACAGAGGTCTCGGCCCGCCACTTATGGTGCTTCTCCCTCCGGTCCTTCTTTCTTGCTTCCCTCTCCTCCAAACCACTAGAGGGAGGTTGAGTCCCAGGTGGAGGAGGGGGAGCCGGAGAGGAGGGAACCGTAGACACGGTACCCCCCGAAGGAGCGGTAGCCGGAGCCGAGTCCGGGGGCAAAAGTCCCGCCAGGACCAGCTTCGACCTCTGCTCCTTCAATGCCCTGGGGTTGAACCCTGCACAAATGGAACATCCAGAAGTGAGGTGTTCAACCCCAAGGCATCGAACGCACCGAGTGTGGCCATCAGCAGGGGAAAGCTTATGGCCACACTCGGAGCACTTCGAAAAAACAGCCTTAGGTGGTTCAGACATCCTAAGGACACTAGTTTTTACTTTAATTAGTCTAAAAAAAGTAAAGGCTAACTAGCCAAACAAACACAGGCCCAAACACACACTACGCACCAGCGAGGGGAGGGAAAGTAAAAATTATAAAAGTTAATAAAACTAAACAACTTTAAGCTATAATAAGGGAAACCTATAACTTTCACACAAAACTGACTGAAAAACCTTAAATTTAACACTGAAATTAGCAGTAATAAACACTTAGCTGTAGAGCTCTCAGAAACCAATCTGGTCACCAGCGCGGCAAACTAGATCTGAGGTCATGTAGGGAGAGCAGGGCATTATGGGTGAGGGGAGGAGCTGAGAGCTCGGATCCATAGCTGGAAAACCATGCCGGTTCGGATCCGATATCGGATCCATAACCCACAGGTTGCAGACAAAAGAATCTCCTACTTCAGATCTACTGTTCAATCTCAGCCTTACTACAGGATATGTACCCAAAGAGTGGCGTATAGCAACAGTGGTCCCTCTCCACAAAGGTGGTGCCTCAACGGATCCTGGAAACTATCGCCCCATAAGCCTGACTAGCTTGGTCTGCAAAGCTATGGAAAGGATCATCATGGACCTCATAAATAAAGATATTGGGGACCTACAGACACCAGATCCTACCCAGTTCGGCTTTGTTAAGGGCAGATCCTGCCTCTTAAACCTGGTTGATTTCTTTGAAACAGTCACCAAGGTCATTGACGAGGGGAAGGTGGTCCACACAGCCTACCTGGACCTCGCAAAAGCCTTCGATACAATACCCCACTCGGGCATTAAAGATAAGCTCACCAGCTTAAATATAAACCCCTATGTCACTAGATGGGTTGCAAACTGGCTCAAGGACAGAACCTACATGGTTAGAATTGCTGGAGCCATGTCAGACTCCAAACCAGTTAAAAGTGGCGTCCCACAAGGCTCAGTCCTGGGACCTCTCTTGTTCGGTATATATTTCTCGGAGGTACAGGCCAACACAGAAGGACTGTGGCTGGCCAAGTTCGCAGATGACTGCAAACTGGGCGCCATAATCGACTCTCCAGCCAACACAAGCATCCCCCAAAAGGGCCTCATAGAAACAAACAAATGGTGCCAGAGCCATGGCCTCAAGCTAAACGCCAAAAAGTGTATAGTCATCCCCTTTGGCAAAAACAAAGTGCCCACAAATTACCACATAGGTGGTAATCCATTAAGTACAGAAGAAATAATTAGGGACCTGGGGACCTAAGTTGATAGCAATCTCTCATTTGACAACCACGTGGCCAAAGTGGTTAGAAAAACATTTTATATAGCCCACCTAATCATGAAGGGATTCACATCTAGATCAGGGGAGGTCATCGTGCCTCTTTACTCATCCCTCATCATGCCCATAATTGAGTACAATGCCCCTTTTGGGATGTACCTTACCAGACACCTGCAGCAACTGGAAAGACCCCAAAGGTACCTCACCAAGAGGATCAAAGGGCTCAGACAGATGCCATATGCTGCCCGGTTAAAGAAACTCCAGCTCTACTCAGTGGCATACCGCCTGCTCAGAGGCGATCTGTGCCTGACGTATAAAGCCATGTCCAACCCAGAATTAATGGACATGCTGCACCTCAAATAATCTAAATCCCATCGAGCTACGCGCTCGAGAGACTTGAACCTCAGCACTGAAATAAATAGAACATGCTGGAGGGACAGATTCATAACCCAGAGGCTCCCTTCACTCTGGAATAAAATCCCAGTCCAGGTTAGGCAGAGTCCCTCATTGACTCTCTTCAAGAGGAATCTTGATGAGTGGATGGGAGATCATAGGTTTACCCCAGGTATCACTTCTGTGTCACAGTTAGACAAAGGCACAGTATACTAACCTCGAAAAAGGCATAGCAAAATTAATTTAAAATGGGTGGCGAAAGCCAAACACACTCTGGCTAGGCTTATAAATGCCCTAGGGCAGATAGCCTAGTATGAACCTATGAACCTATAAAATAGTCGAGGTGCCTTAGATCAAGTATTGGCCTGAGGTCCTTGGTCTTTTTGGGCACTAAAAATGATTTGAAGTAGAAGCCAGATCTTCCCTGATCTGGCTGCACCTCTTAGATTGCTCTCTTGGTGAGGAGGCTCTGGACCTCTCTTAAGGGCACTTCCCTTTGTCTGGATTGCACTGAAGGATTCTGTATCGATGTCACCAGTGCTGAAGAAGTTGGTATGGGACAGGTGAGATCTACCTGCATCAAAGTACCCAACATAACAGATGTTGATGATTCCATCATTACCAGTGCCAACACTGAGCCTGGAGGACGAATGCCAAGATGGAAGGTCACCGGAAGTTCTTTGCCTATGGTGAAAACTGTGAAAGCCTAGACGACTGGGCCTTGAAAAGGCTGTCATCATGTGCTCCCAGTAAACTTGTGGAATCAAGTGAAGCTGTAAACTGCACTCCAACTGGTAAAAATTATGTGTTAAATCTAACAGACTTTGAAAGTGGTAAGGATCTGTACAAATTATAACAATGGATATTTAATCCACTGAACACTGAAGGCGTTATAAGAGATCTGGGGACGCAGATTGACAGCAACCTCTCCTTCGACCACCACATTGCCACTGTGGTCAGAAAGTCCTTTTAAGTGACACATCTCACTAACAAGGGTTTTGCATCCAGGAAGAAAGAGGTCATCATCTTTCTTTCTACTCTTTCCTCATTAGACCAATCATTGAGTATAATGCCCCATTTGGCATGTACCTCACTAGATACTTGCAACAGCTGGACAGGCCACAGAAGTACCTCACGAAGAGGATCTTAGGCATTAAACACATGCCCTACATGGACAGACTCAAAAGACTCCAGCTATTCTCTGTCTCATATCGCCTACTTAGAGGCGATCGTTGTGCCGGACTTACAAAACCATGTCTGACCCAGCTTTGTTAGAAATGCTACATCTAAAGAAATCCCAGTCCCTCCGCACCACACGCTCCAGAGATATCAGCCTCATTACCACAATCAGCAGAACATGTTGGAGGAACAGGTTCCTCACCCAGAGACTGCCCATGCTCTGGAATAGACTTCCCATACATGTCAAGCAGAGCACCTCGCTGTCCCACTTCAAGTGAAATCTTGATCAGTGGATGGGTAATAGAAAGTTCACCCCAGGGATCACTCCAGTGGCTCTACTTGATAGAGGCACTGGGAACTAACGTCGGGCGGCATGATGCCAGGGCACTTCTATGGGCTAGGCTTGTAAAGGCTCCAGGGCCATTAGCCTAGTATACACCTATGAACCTATAATACAAGTTTTCATGGCATCACAATTCATAGGTGGCATAAGTATAACTGAAGGTGATACAGACACTGGCTGATAATATCTGTATAATTAAAAACAGTGTCATCCAACAGAAGACACTAACATGAATCTTTGTCACCTTTGTTCTATTAAATGGACTAAAAAGTAATAATTTCCAGTGAACTACCATGAAAAACAGAATGCTCCTTTTTTAGCTTAAGAAACTGCCTTTCAGCTATTCCTGTTTAGGGGTCACCACAGCAGAACTCCCGTCCGCTAATGATTGACAGTGGATTTTTACAGTGCCGAGTTGTCAGCCCGACGCCCAACCTTCAAAGAAGGCACACCCATTCACACACGCACCTACCTGCATCTCTTTAATGTCACTCAACCATGGGGAGGACATGCAGACTCCACACAGAAGGCGTTCCAGCTGAGAATCGAAAGACAGAACCTCTTGCTGTGAGGCGACAACGCTAACCACTGCACCACCGTGGCCTTTTTAGCTTAAGAAACTAATTTGCTAAACAGTTGATAAGTAATGTTTGTGAACACTGATGTTAACTGATACAAATTTGCTAAATAGCTTGTAAAGCGTTAAAATGAAATTGCACATGTTCTAGAAGGTTAGTGTATGTGTGTCCTAGAAGGTTAGTGTATGCGCTTGCTATAGCATATGTAGAAACATGGAAAAGTACAGAATGTTAAATTTCATTTCCTGAGCCTGAGACAGCATTCTTTCCAAATTACATGGTAAAAAGAAACTCATTCTGTACTAAGCTAGAAATGAAGATAAGAAGTTGCAGATCTATTTTTACTAAACGTGACGTATTTCTTTTAGATATTTAGTAATAGTCTGAATAATAAACTGTGTTATGAACTGTATTAGTTAGCATTTTTTTCTACTGGATGTTAGCAGTGGTATGGTTGATAAAGTTTACTACTTTGTTAAAAGTTTTCCTATAAAACCATCATTAATTCTTTTGCTCTGGGAAACATGACCAGAGGAGTACTGTTTCCCACATGTGTTATTTCTTTAATAAATTAAATTTCTTTCTGCCAAAGACTGAAGTTTATTTTATTATGGTTAAACCTTAAAAAAACTGATATGTTAGTTAATGCATCTGCCAACAAATTTAACGAAAAACCAATGGTACTCTGAAGTAAGTCATTTTCTATTATTACTTCTTCCCTTTTCATTAATTGTTGTAAATTGATGTTATGGTTAATATTTACTACAAGTCTTAACTGCTGTTGTTTGTTATACTGTTACTTATTGCCTCTGTTTATCTTGCTGCTTTGTTAATTCACTGTTCATATATTTTGGATTATCCTACAGTGCTGCGTACTATAATGTTGTTCTGTTTATCTTGTTGCTTATTTCACTGTTTCTATGTTTTCTTATCTCCAGGCTGAGGAAGAAATTGGCCCATATAATCAGTGCTGTACTCCAGCAAATAAATTATAAATAAATAATTGATATAGAATGTTGTTGTTTGTCTTTCGGCTTTTCCCGGTTAGGGGTCGCCACAGCAGAACTCCGGTCTGCTAATGATTGGCAGTTGTTTTTTATGGTTTCAAGTTGCCAGCCTGATGCCCAACCTTCAACAAAGGCACGCCCATTCAATGCAAATCTTTCGAACACCCACTCGACCACGGGGAGGACATGCAGACGTCACACAGAAGGCACTCCCAACCCAAGCCGAGAATCGAACGGGAGAACTCTACTGCTGCACCACTGTGGAATTGATATAGAATATTTATGTTACATGCCTTAAAATGCCAATTTTAACATGCTCATACTGTGTAATCTGTCACTGCCATGTTATATTGAATCATAAGCTGCTGATTCTGTGCATATTGTGTCTTGGCCTTCTGATCAAGATTGTGGCTGAAATTGGTCTTTGGACCAGCCCACTTACTTGGTTAATAAATAAAATAAAAAAAATAAATAAAGTAAAAAAAAAAGTTGGTTTAAAACGTGTAAATATACTGTTGCTAACAATATGGTCTTATGTAAAAAAATGATGTAGGTTATATAATTTATAAAAACTGTAGTCTGTGTGGTATTTGTATATACCATACACAACGTAAAACAGATGTATGCAGTAGTTGTGTGCATGAGGGTTGCATGTGATTCATACACATATGCATAGAAACTGCAGAAAGAATGGGTTGCTTTGATGACAACAGCACAACAGCAGCATGCAAGTACGCTTAATGTAGTAGTCAAGAAAAGAACATTTCTGAACTGTCAGAAGTATGCACAATGTTTGCAATAGTATACAAAACTGAAAAAGGTTCATGGACCATCCTACTTACTTGGTTAACAAATGTTAAGTAAATAAGCACTGCCAGAGCAACAGAAACAAAAAGGCAACTAGTTGTCTGACATCATCATACTAGATGGTGCTTCATGTTGCAGTTCCTCTAAACTGGTCTCACTGGGCAAGAGCAGCTGGGCAGGTTCCATACAGATGGCAAGAAGCTGGACAAATTATGCCAACTCACTAAAAGAATCATAGGCCTAAAGCAGATGCCCTATGCTGACTATCTAAAAAAAACTCCAGCTATACTCTATTACATATCACCTACTCAGAGGCAATCTCTGCCTAACATACAAGGCCATGTCAAACCCAGAGCTGTTGGACATGCTACACTTAAAGAAATCCCAATCCCTCAGAGCCACACACTCCAGGGATCTAAACCTTGTCATCACAATGAACAAAGTATGCTGGAGGGATAGGTTCCTGACCCAGAGACTCCGCAGACTCTGGAATAGACTGCCCATACATGTCAAGCAGAGTGCCTCTTTGGCCCTCTTCAAAAGGAACCTTGACAAATGGATTGGAGATCGGAAATTCATCCCAGGATCACGTCAGTCGCCCTGCTAGACAGGGGTCCAGGGAAGTAAATATTGTGGGAAGAAATAGCCAGGCAATTGTTATGGCTAGGCTTGTATAGGCCATAGGGCCGACAGCCTAGTACCAACTTATGAACTGCGTCAGCCTACTGATGTAGCAGGTGGAAGAGGTAGGCTACAATCCCTGCAAAACAGGGTCATAACTGCTATAACCATCCTGGAAACAAGTATATTCTATAGGTCCACATGTTAAACGACAGATACATCTCAGGCATCAGCTAGATGCATCTTGCAGTAGTTTCTTTTTTTCCCCACCCCCTGTAGGACATAGCCTGATGCTTCCTCTTCTTGCCCCAATACAGCCCATTTGTTCCACAGTCATGAGAGCTAGGGACTTCCAGGCAAGCTGAAACCCTCTGGCCCATTCATTCCTACCTAGGAATCCCCAATGAGCTCATCCTCTCTCTGACAGTCGAATAGTAGGGAATGGGCCAGCTCTGATGGTCCTCTACAGTGACCCACCCTCTTCCCTGGCAAAGCACCCACCCTGCAGCAGCTCTTCTGATCTCTGCTATAGCTGCCCTTCAAGGTTTTCCCTCAGCTCAAAGTGCAACAGCAAATGGCCTCTTATAGACCAGGGCCCCATGCAGTAGACACACAGTGCTCCCACTATTTACCAGCAAAATGGTAAGCCGCAGCCACCTCCCTCCTCCTAGGATGGCAAAGCAGGCAGCAGTTGCTCACTCCTATTCTCCCCTGACATCTCCTACAGACTTGAAAAATGAAAGTTATGTACTTATCATAACGACAGATTTGTGTTGTCTTATTTTCATCCAGTTCAATCTTTGGATTGTCAGATCCAACCTCAGCACCTTTTCTAAAGCTTCAGATCCAGGATTCTGACTACTCCCCTACCCCTAATTCCCTCCACTCCACCTTAGAATCTTAGATTGAGTTTGTCAGATATATTATATAACTTTCTATATATAACCATAATAATACAGAATATAAATTATCTAAGAGACAAGAAAAGACTACAGCCTAGAGAGCTGTAAACAGACAGGGTCTCAGGAGAGGCCTAGCCTAACCTGTCATGTAGAGCTGTCAGTGATAATATTGGAAGGGGGAACAGGGAAGGGTGTTGAACTTAATGAAAACAAGACAACATGGATCTGTCATTATGGTAAGTACATAACTTTCATATTGGATGTTGTCTAGTTTCATCTATTTCAACCTTTGGGACAGATTCCCAAATTGCCAAGTACCTGGGTGGTATCACAGAAGGACATTCCTGAGGATGGTGCAACCAAAGGAAGAATGTGTTCTAGACTGTACATTCAGTTTTTAATGAGACACAAATATGTGAACCATAGACTAAGTGGCTGCTACACAAATGTTATCAACTGGGATTCTATTCATAAAAGCTGTAGAGGTAGCTACTACCCTTGCAGAATGAGCTTCAGGTTTTGTACATAAAACCGGCCACTTTTATCATAAGCAAAGGAAATAAACTCTTACAACCATCTTAAAAGACTAACTTTAGAGATGCCCTCACCCAGTTTTGCTCTGGACAAGGATGAAAATAGTTGGTCTGATTTTCTAAAGTCCTTTGCTCTATGAAGATAGAACCTGAGTTGACAATGAACATCTAGCATGTGCACTGTATGCTCTCCTTTGTTTGAGTATCTTGGGAAGAACATTAGTAAGTCAACAGAATGATTCAGATTTGCTTCAGATGTTACCTTAATGAGAAAGGACATGCTAGTTCTTAGCATAACTCTGTCTTTATGGAAAACTAAATAGGAATGTTTGCAAGAAAGGGCTTGTAGCTGACATATTTGTCTAACTAAAATGAATCCAACTAGGAAAATTGTCTTCCAAGACAAAGGTTTTAAGTCTGCAGAAGCTGCTGGTGCAAAGCAGGATGAGTTGTGGTTTGTAGCAAAATTCTGATATCCCACAGGGAATGGGGTCCCTTAATGGAGGTCTTAGCAAGAAGGTTCTATTGAGGAAGGCTTTGGAAATTTTCAGAGATGCTATGGAGGTAGTATTTTGTCCAATGTAAAAACTGGAAATAGCAGCCATTTGTACCTTGATCAAAGAAAAAACAGAACGGCTGTGAAAGAGTCCTAACAAAAACTCTAAAACTGAAGGGAGAAAAGCTGAGAAAGGGTCAAAATTTTTTGATAAGACCCAAATGGAAAACCTTTTCCATTTACTCTGGTAAATCTTTTTGGTTGATTGTTTCTGAGAAGCTGAGATAATGCAGACCACTGAAGCAGAAAGTCTGTAATCTTTGGCTATGGTTATAACTGAAGGAACCAAGCTTTATGGACTTTTGGTCTGGAAAAGGAATTCTGGAAAGGTGACTTAAAAAATCTGGATAGTGATACAACATCCAGGGAAGATGTACTAGATGACACCACAGGAAGGAGAACCAAACTGCTAGGGCCAAAAAGGGGCAATGAGGATAACCCTGGTCTTGCACCTTCTAGTATTCCAAATAAATTTGGTTATCAGGGTATAGGAGGAAAAGCATAGAGAAGTTCTGGGGACCAATTGAGGACTACAGCATCCCTTGTCGACCGTCACTCTGGAGGGATCAGGGCAAAGTAACCGCTGTATGTGCTGTTTAGGTAGGATGCAAAAAGGTTGCAGTAAGGTTGACTTCAGTGAGTGAAGATCTGAGGTGACACTGCTTGGTTGAGGGACTACTCATGAGCCATAAGAATCAACCAGCTCAACTTGTCCACCAAAACATTGGATCTCCAAGAGATGTTAAGACATCACCCCCTGCCACACTCTCATGACCTCTCAGTAAAGAGGGTAAGACTGGGTTCCCCCCATTTATTGATACACCAGACTTCTACCATGTTGTCTGTCTGCACAGAAATCACACTCTGAAAACCCCACAACACTAAGAGGACTGTCATCTCCAAAACAATGGTGTGAAATTTGGCCTCTAGATGTGTTCAAGAATCTTGGACCACCATCCTCCCCTCGAAATTCCCCACCCCAAACTAGAAGAAAGGATCAGTGTTTACTGTGGCTAGTGACTGTGCCTGGAAAAAGGGTTGGCCTTCTGTTACTGGTGGAGAAGTATTCCAACAACTGATGTGATTCTTGCCTACTTGCATGGTACAAATCCTGGAGTGGAGAGGCTGAACATTCCCAGAGCATTGAACTGAAAGAGTCCACTGGAGAACTCTCATGTGGAATCTGGCTAGGGGTACAAGAATGATTGTTGAGGCCATTAAACCTAATAGATGAATTATTAATCTTGCTTAAGGAGAATTATGCTGGATGAACTGAATGCCAACTATACATAAGGAAAACACCCTGTAATCTGGTAACTTGGCAATTTGTACAGAAGTATTCAGGTGACATCAAATTAATTCTATCTGTTGTATTGGAATGACTTGGCTTTTGGTGTGATTTACTGTTATACCAAGATTCTGCACAAGATGCAGCAAAAGGCCCCAGTGTTGTAATACTAGTAGGTCCCTGGACATAGCAGTGAACAGCCAATCATCTAAGTATGGGAAAACTAGGTTCCCTAGCAGATAAAGATGTGCTGCTACTACTGCCATCATCTTTGCAAACACCCTGCAGGTTGTGGTGAGACTGACAGCAGTGCTCTGAATTGAATGTAACTGGCTCTCAGCCAGAACCAGAGAAATCTCATTGAATTGTAGTTCTATCTTCATGTGATAACAGGCATCTTGGAAATCCATACAACACATCCAATCCAATCCTTCCTCAGAAGAGGCAGTATGGACTGATGTTTGACCATCCAGAATTCTGTCTGTTTTACAAATTGATTGAGATAACTCAGGTCCAAAACTGGTTTGAAGTTCCCTGTCTTCCTGGGCACTAAAAAGAATCTGGAATAGACTCCAGAGTCTAACTAGTCTCGGGGAAACTATTGGATGATACTTTTTTCCAGCAGCTTGGTAACCTCTGCTGCTACAACTTCTCACTGACTGGGTGGCATGCTGAGAATCTTTCTCTTTTTCTTTGGTGAGCAAGCAAAGCAAATGAAGCAGCCTCTGGTTACTATCCTTAATACCCAAGAATCTGTTGTGATATTTTTCCAGGCTGTCGATGTAGGATTAACTGTCCCGCAACTGCCTCCAGAGTGCAGCAGTAGGGCAACCTTTTATGGAAGCTGGTAGGGCTTTTTGGTGAAAGAGATCCAGAAGCCCCGCTTATACAGTCTACCCTCCCCTCTGGGGGAATATCCATTGCAATTACCTCCTACTCTGCCCCAATGATGTCTGTCTGCAGGATTTTCATAGTTATAATCCTGTGACTTCCTGAACCACATTTTCTTACCATCCCTCTGATTTCTAGAAAAGGTTCTTTGGTTGTAGAAAAATGGATTACCATGGCAGAAAGGATTTTACCACATGCTCACTCCTAGTTAGCGTCTCTTTCACTTTAGGTCCAAAAAGCAAAGAACCATCAAAAGTGGAACTGATGAAGGACATCTTAAAGTGTTCCTGCAAAATCATCCAGGCATGCTAGCACATTGTAATGCCAGTGCCTGCTCCCCTAGCCATGCCACCAGCTGCATAAGAAAACAACTACATGATCACATACAACACACACTGAGGGGTAGACAGTTGGGAGTCCACAGTTTTCTGAGTATTTGCTGGTAAGCTACCCAAGACAGATTTAATGAGTTCTTTGGTCAAGTCCCTTTGGAAACGTGTCATATAGGCTAAGTAGTTCAGTGCTCTGAGCGCAAATGCTGCTGAAGCATATGTCTGCTTCCTGAACCTGTTCAAAGCCTTAGATTTCCTATTAGATGGATAGACAAAAGAACTTTCTTCAGAAATTTCCTTATTTGTTGTTGCTGCTAGGACCATGGCATCTAGAGGTGGACTTTGCTTCAGTGCTTCCTGCCCTTGGGGACAACTAAAATTCTAGCTGGCTTTTTTGGAATTGGTTCCACCATATTGAGATCCTTCCATGCTTACTGAGCCACAAGGATTATATGTGGGTCAGCTGGCGGTACCACCCAGGATGCAGAACAGCCAGTACCAAAAGCTTTGAGGCATACAGATTCATCAGGTGAAGGGTCATCAGAGGTCCAACTCCCTGATGTTTCATCAATTCGAGGATATCATCAAAGATGATACCTTCAAAGAGGGAGCTAGGGAACAACCTTCACCTTCCTCCACATCGGTGTCTTCAATGACTGACTCTGATGAGGAGTCCAAGTGCGTCTATTTGCATGTCTATTTTCTATGAACCTGTCCCAGGAAAACATCAGACAAGTCTGAATCAGACTGGGAACTCACATAGTGAGTAACCACTGGGCCTTTTGGTAATGATTGTCCTTGTCAATTACACTGAGTAGAAGGAGAGGTAGTATTCAGCTAAGGATGGGATTGAGACCTTTTCAAACTAATTCAATAAAACTGTCAACAGGAGAAAAACAAGCTATGGAGAAATACTCAACAGCTATAAAAGTACAAGGAAGCACTGAATACTAAACAGTATACTATACACCCACACACATATACATATATATATATATATATATATATATATATATATATATATATATATGTGTGTGTGTGTGTATGTGTGTATATATATATATATATATATATATATATATATATATATATATATATATATATAAATATACATATCCACACAGATATATATATATATATATACACACACTCACACACACATATATATATATATATATATATATATATATATATATATATACACACACACACACATATATATATATATATATATATATATATATATATATATATATACACACGCACACACACACACATATATATATATATATATATATATATATATATATATATATATATTTATATATATATATATATATATATATTTAGCTTTACTATCAAAATGTTTACCACCCATCGTTGAATGTGCATTTCATAGACTCCTTTACGGGAAATCCATAATGCTGATTTTTCAGAATGTCACAAAAACACCGAAAGTCGACATTTCCGACCTCTCCACACCTACAAACAAGTGCCAAAATGGGTCAAAAAGGGGGCAAGATTTTGCGGTTCAGAATACCAGTGTGTTCGACATTTTCAACCGTCGCTGTTAAGGAGTTCGCATTTGTAGTGTCACCAATGTGGGACATTTTGATTGTAAACTATATATATACATATAGGTTCATAGGTTGGTACTAGGCTATCGGCCCTAGGGCCTATACAAGTCTAGCCATAACAATTCCCTGGCTATTTCTTCCCACAATATTTACTTCCCTGGACCCCTGTCTAGCAGGGTGACTGACATGATCCCTGGGGTGAATTTCTTATCTCCCATCCAATCGTCAAGGTTCCTTTTGAAGAGGGCCAAAGAGGCGCTCTGCTTGACATGTATGGGCAGTCTATTCCAGAGTCTGGGGAGTCTCTGGGTCAGGAACCTATCCCTCCAGCATGTTTTGTTCATTGTGATGACAAGGTTTAGATCCCTGGAGCATGTGGCTCTTAGGGATTGGGATTTCTTTAAGTGCAGCATGTCCAACAGCTCTGGGTTTGACATGGCCTTGTATGCTAAGCAGAGATTTCTTAGGGATTGGGATTTCTTTAAGTGTAGCATGTCCAACAGCTCTGGGTTTGACATGGCCTTGTATGCTAAGCAGAGATTGCCTCTGAGTAGACGATATGCAACAGAGTATAGCTGGAGGTTTTTTAGATGGTCAGCATAGGGCATCTGCTTTGGGCCTGTGATTCTTTTAGTGACGTATTTCTGAGGCCTTTCCAGTTGCTGCAGATGTCTTGAGAGGTATACACCAAACGGGGTGTTGTATTCTATAATGGCTCTAATGAGGGATGAGTACAGTGGGACAATGACCTCCTTTTTTTCTGGATGAAAAGCCCTTCGTGATGAGGTGTGCCACATAAAAGGATTTCCTGACTGTTGTGGTGATGTGGTTATCGAAGGTGAGACCACTGTACACCTGTGTCCCTAAGTCTCTTATCACACTTTCAGTGTTTACTGTACTGCCAGTGTAGGATTCAGTAGTCAAACTTTCAGTTCCCATCTGCATGGGTGTCATGATGTTTGTCACTTCTGACTTCAGTAGCATGAAGTTGGCTTTGGAGAATTTTTTATGGAGGTTTCCTTACTGGAGGGTGGGGGAGGGACGTGGATGTCAAGGATGATTAGCTTATGGTCAGACCTGACCAACGAGGGGGTGACCATAGGTGTGGAGCACCGATTTCCCATGTTGGTAATGACAAGGTCTAGGATATTGGACCCCCTGGTGGGACCATGGATTAGTTGATCCAGGGCATTGGAATTTATGAATTCCAAGAACCGTTGGACAAAGGTGTTGGTACACAAGTATTTTTCCTAGTTAATGGCAGGGTAGTTGAAATCACCCAGTATTAGGGTGTTTGGTTGTATCTTAATATTTTCCAGTATGTTTAGAAAGGTGTAGTGAGAGTCTTAGGACATGGTGGGGGATCTGTAGTAAGCTACAATTTGGATTGCAGTCTTACCTCGTGTTAGTTGCACCTGAAGAATTTCAGACGCATTGTGTTGGGCAACTAGCCTGGTGGTGTGAATATTCTTGGCATATAGAGAGCTATACTCTTTTTTTTTTTTTTTTAAAGGAAAACATGTAGAAAAAGTCTAGCACACGTACAGAAAAAAAATAACAATAGAAAAATAAGCCAAAAGGCTTGTAACCTTTATCACTTACTAAGAGATTAGTCCTACTGTATGTAATATTATACTATAAAAAGACTAGAGTACATGGGATAGGAGACAAATGCTACAAACAATTTTAAAAAGATAAGAAAACTCTTACCACAATCTGAAGCCCTCAGATACACATCCATATGCTTCAGGTGGCATACGAGATCTGATGTACTAAGGTGGAGTGGAGGAAGTTACAGGTAGGGGAGGTGTCAGAGTCCTCCATCCAAAGCTTCAAAAAAAGGCACTAAGGTCAGCTCTGGTTAGAACTGACAACCCAAAGTTTGAATCAGATGAAAACAGACATCAGATCCGCTATTCAAATTTGGGTCATCTATGATATAGTCAAGGTTTTATCCCTCCATGCCAAAGTGTAGCCGGCAGCAGTTTCCAGACTGCTTGTCAGCTCAAGCAGACCAAGACATATGCCTCTAAGACATAGGCCAACATGTATATCTCAGGCATTAGCCATTTGCATTTCTCAGCAGTTTCTAGACTGCTTGCTAGCTCATGCAGACCGATATACACATGTCTCTGAGACACAGGCCAAGTTAATTCCAATATTTCAGGGAATGCACAGAGAATGCCCCTTATGAAGCATTCTGGGTATAGTAGATAGCATGCATATAGTAATATGGAGATCTGCTACAGATGATGTAGCTTCATATCTCAACAGACAAGGTTTACTCTGTCATCTGCCAGGTAGAATGCAATCTTATAGGGCATATTAACAATTTGTCAACTCACAATCTGTGGGGTTACCTATGCCAGTGTCTGGCATTGCAATGCTTTATACCATGTTAGTCAGCCAAGATGCATCCATCATGAATGTCTGATGAGTAGTTTACTCAAGCCATAGTTCCTAATGCCCATAACATCTCTACCAGATCCCCTGCATAAGACACAATCATGAATTTTACATTAGTGAATGTCTTCGCCAACCAGAACATCTGCTTTCATTATCTGGATGACTTCCATTAATTCAACAGCATGCTGATTGAAAAGTTTAACAAATTCAGGAAACATTGGACCTCTATTATTCAGATAATTCAGGAACAAATGAGTGATAATTAATATTGCATTTTTTGTTTCTATTTTTATGAAATTTACAAAAGAAAGGTAGTGCCATTTTTTATTTATGGAACAATGTGAGTAGATGTACATAGTCTCTTTAAATTTCTTTTTAAGAAGGTTATGTAAGAAAGTGACATTATAAAGGTACCATTTCTGATGAAGTATCCTGTATGACAGAAAAGTGTTTAAAACAGATCTGTGTGCTTTAATATGAATGTTGCACTTTATTTTATTTATTTTAATAAAGCATCTTTGTTTGAACCCTCTGGTTTTCTTTGAATACACTGTAAAAATTTGGTTTCAAGTCGTCAAGGCAGTGTGCACCCTGGTTGTCTATCACATCATTTCTTACCACAACTCTATCCAGCTCTCGCCTACCTATTCCAAATGTCACTAGAGGTTCTAGGCTGTTATACTGTTGCAGTTACTCCCTCACAAATCCACAGTTTCTGAGAGTTCTTGATAGTTCCAAAGCAGGAAATGCATTTTTCTTCTTCATGACAGCCCATGAGGGAGGTGTACCTAGCAATACATCCACGTCTGGGTGAAGGGTGCAACTCTGTCTAATGTCTAAACCATAGTGAAGGTATTCCCATACATGGCAGAAATGCTGCCAACACACCAGATATGTAGGATGACAGGGATGCAGTCCACCTCAAGGGAATGCAAGACAGGGGTAACCACTGCTGAACAGACTTACTGCGAACATTAATTTGAGCTTTAGGGCATGATGTTTCTGGCATATTCTTGTCAAGCTGCTGGCACATCTGCAGCACTACTATAAGGTGGCTGTGTAATTCCACGTGAGAGCAGCATGTGACTACTTGAACACAAATAAGATTTCAAGAACTATCATATCAGTGTATGCCACCCTCCTACTCCTTGGTGAAGACAATAGAAACTCATGATGGTCGCAGTGTGCTGTAACCTACAAATGCACAGCATGGTCCATGTACCCATCAGCAAATGTATCATTCCTAGTAGCACCAGCACTGGCCCTTATATGGTCACATTTAGCAGGAACAGCAGCAGCAGCAATTGTCACATTCTATGCATGTGGCAACATTGGATCATCTGCTCGAGGAGGATGCATGGCTACTAACTTCACTTCAACTAATGTCTGTCTTCTCTAGAAAAACTCAATGAGAAAAAACACCTAACTGCAACAAGTGTGCAAAATAAATAAGAAATAAACATAAGACACAACAAAAAAAGATGGCCAAAGTACAGTTGTGTAAGTAAACTTGCCATAACTGTAGATGCTTGAATGATTACTGCTGGAGTAGCCTTAGCTATATGGGTTATATCCTGTCAAGCATATAACAACTGGCCAGCTTCAAAGCTTCAGGGCACCTTCCATGCACCCATTGAGCTGAGCTGACTAAAACGACAGATTTAGGCAACAAGCCCTTCAAAACCTTCATGCCAAGAGAGAGGGAGGCTGACCCCTGAACAGACAATACAATGAGCATCTAAAAATAAGTATTCAGAACTTGGCATAAACAACACAAAAAAACACGGGGGGGGGATGAAAGCAGGAGTGGCTACTGTTATGCTAAGTTTACTTACACAGCTGTACGATGTGCATCACATTAATCACTACTGCAGTAGCCTTAGCTATATGGGTCAACTACATTAGTTTTCTACATTTGGGAGGTGGAGGGAAAAGAGTCCACGAGCCCATGGAGAATGGTCCTAGCAAAGCTTGCTTAAGACCTAGAGAAGGAATCAAGCTTAAAGTGCTTTGTAAAATTATGTACAGAGGACCAAGTTGCTGCTTAGAGAATACTTCTAGAATCCAACCATTTTTAAAAAGCCAAAGATGAAGCCAAGGCCCTGGAAGAGTAGGCTTTGACCTTGTCTGGAATAGTTTGGTTGTGGTGAGTACAACAAAAGGTACTAGCCTTAAACAATCATTTTGAAATAGTCTGCTTTGACACAGGTTATCTCTTACTTTTATCTTCACAGGAAATGAGCAACTGATCTGAAGAGCTACATTAAAAAGCTAGGAACTCAGCTATCTTATAAAAATATTTTATTACCAAAAAAAAAAAAAAAAAGAAAAAAAACAGCAGCAGAGCTTTCTACATGGCACTTTTTTAGGGACTCCAGAAGATACACAAATTACTTTGAAGAATCCACTACCCATCAGGGCACGATCGAGTAGCCTAAACAATCAAGACAATCAATCGAGACAAGGGAGCATGGAATGGTATCCGAATCATACCAAGCGGAAATGAATGTAAGCCGCAATCTGATTTTTAACATTTTTTCTCTTAGGCTCACTAGTGAACACATTGCGCTATTGAATAAAGGACTGTCCTTTGTTCCAGCTAAATGAGCCAACCCAGTTACTATGTTAAAAGACTTGAGGTTATTGGGAAGGAACTTGTCTCTGAAAAATGTTTTTGCTTCTGGGGTAAACAATGCTGAAGTACACAAGCATTATCAGAAACCAAGTACTTTCATTCCTACTTCGCACCCTGCAATACAAACTTTTATTAATGTTTGTGAACAACATTTTAGATCTCTTTTTTCTAAAGGTACTAATACTCAGTTTTATAATTTATCAAGCAATGAAAATAAGGCCTTACATGAATTAGTTAATATGAATTCCATTGAAATCAAGCAGGCCGATAAAGGTGGTGGAATTATGTTGCTTGATACTGAGTTGTATTTACAACAAATGAATGATTTATTGGGTGCATCTGATACATATCAATGTATTTCTTTTGCAACTGTTAAAGGTATTATTGACAAGATTTCTTTTTTAATTTTTGATTTACTTATGACAGGTATGATAGATGAGGATTTATTTAAATATTTTAACACTCAGAATCCCATTATTCACAAAATTTATGGCCTTCCGAAGATACATAAACATGCCACCATACCACCAATGAGACCTATTGTCTCAGGTGCTGGATGGTGTACATAAGCACTATCCATTTATGTAGAAGGCAATTTACATACATTACTTAATGCCTGCTACACCATTCTCAGGGACACCAAAATCTTTCTTGAAAGAATACATAACAGATTAGAGACTTTTGATTGTGAGTATATGTTGGTTACTACGGACATCGAAGCATTATTTACATCTATACCCAACGACTGGGGAGTTGAGATGATCAGAGAGTTTCTCAATATCAATCACTCTTTTGATAATAATAAGACTGAACTTATATGTGCCCTATTACATATTATCTTAGAGAACAATGTTTTTGTGTTTAATAATGAGTTCTTCCTTCAGAAGGTTGGCATGGCTATGGGCACAGCTTGAGCCAATAGCTATGCCAACCTAGCTTTAGTTTGCTGGGAACAGTCTCATCTCCTGACAGAGATAAACCCTTTTTTTGAACACATTCTCTGGTATGTCCGATTTGTGGATGACATTTTCCTTCTGTGGAAGGGAAACAATCAAGAATTGGATGAATGTGTCAAATAAATTCACACTACTACTAGGTTTTTGAAATTTACTTATCAATGTTCATACAGTGAAATTAATTTTTTAGATGCATTAGTTAAAAAATCAGAACAACAGAAATTGAATAGTAGCATTTACAGAAAGCCCACAAGGAAAAATGCTCTGTTGCACAGGTCCAGCATGCATCCTGGACACATTTCTAAGAATGTTGTCAAAGGACAAGTTTATAGGATTTTGAGACTACACATCGACGACCGAGCAGCACAGCTAGCTCTGGAAGTAGCTAAACAAGAATTTTTAGATAGAGGATATAGTGCACAAGACATTGACAGTGCCATTACTGAAGCATGGTGGCAATGCAGTGGCAGATGCAAACCATATCTCAGTGAAGGTCACTCTTTGGATTCAGGGCAGAGACTGGAGTGCAACACCAATGGTTTTAGGGTTATTATACAATATTCTAGTGATATTAATGAATATACCAACATCATTAAAAAACATTGGAGTAGTTTAGAAGAAACACCTGGGTTGACAGACAAAAGTGGAAAATCCCCCTCTTTTACATTTAGGAATAACATCTCACTGAAACAGCATCTGTGCAATAAAAAGAGATCACAGCATACTGGTCAAAATGATCACTTTGGCACATTTTCTTGCAAGCATTGCATAGTTTGCTAACACATTCATGGTAGTACCAGTTATACCTATCCATCTTTAGGCTTTAACATTAAGAGCAAATGCTTTGCCAACTGCAGAACTTTTAATGTAGTATACTTCTCTTTCTGTGTGTCCTGCCATTCATTTTATGTAGGAAAAACTAATAGAATGTTCAAAGATAGAGTGCTTGAACATATTAGGGACATGAAAAATAAGAAAGTCAGCAGTGCATTAGCTAACCATGTAAGCTGTGAAGATCCTACACATATTTTTTAATTTTTTGTGATACAAGTAATGCATCCTGACATCAGAGGGGGCAACATTGAGACTCACACAGAAAGCATTGAGCAAGAATGGATACTGAAGCTTAATGCTGAAAACCCCCCAGGTTTGAATGGCATTGCTTCCCTTAAACCTTTTCTCAAAGCACGTCCATTGCCACATAA